>NW_027282460.1:22500-49117 GCF_046629955.1 Centroberyx affinis | reverse complement strand
ACACTGCTTTCAGCGGAAAAGTAAATACTTAGGAACATTTCAGACTGCGAAAAGAATGTTCCGGTGTTAACTCTACGTTACACCGGTTCCTGCTGTACAGAACGGGAGCCAATCAGCTTTCAGCGTGGGGTGTTAGCTTTATTTTGGGCTCTTTTCCCGTGTCTTTTGGAATAATAATACTGCTTTGGCATTTGGTTTTGAAAGCCAGAAATCTGAGCCTTATTGATCAACAACTCTATCAACCCGCCCCACACACACACACACACATATATTATGGTTATTTTGTGTTATGGGACGGTAAATATCTTACTTATTGGACCTGTAATCAGTTGTGACAAGTGTAATTTACAGCATAAATTATGCGGTGGCAAAGGTCTACCTGCAAATTATCCTACAGGTTTATTACTACCCTCTGTTGCACATGAAGTGATGTTTTTTACGTGTACAGTTTGTTTGGAATAAATAGAAGAAGAGCTGGTTAGCCACCGACAGAAACTCAAACTTCATCAACAGAAAACAGAAGATAAAAAAAACACCACAGCGTCACTCTGCTTCTATTATCTTGATTCTAGTCTATTTCTCGTCTCCCCTGCCGCCGTTTAAAACCCGGTCCCTGCTTTAATCTAATCTGCTTCGCTTTACTTTTCCTCGGCTGCCACTAACAGTAAAGTCGGAAATTCTAATTTGGCGTATTTAAATCCAGCTTTCCGTCATCGTCTTCCTGACGCGGATCAGGACGGATAGTTTATGTGAAGAGAAGCGGCGTGGAAGCAGGCGCTCGGCCCTGCCAACGCAAATACAATTTGATGGGGAGGAGAAGGAGTGCTAATTCACCTGGGAGGACAGAGTGTGTGTGTGTGTGTGTGTGTGTGTGTGCGTTGACTCTCAGTGAGGGGTGTGTCTGGTGTTGTATTTCCAATCTGTAGTCTGAATAGAGAGTCCAAGAACACACTTGACTGCCCTAATGAGGCGCTCTGAGTGTCTCTCTCTGTGTGTGTGTGTGTGTGTGTTTGTGTGTGTGTGTGTGTGTGTGTAAACAGATTGAATCGAGGGTTTTAGGGTGGAAAGGGAGGGGGGGGGTCAAAGAAACGGCAAAGAAAAAATAAAAGGGAAGAGAAAAAAAAGGGGAAAAGTAAGAAAATCTACAGAGTGGTGAAAGAGGAACAGGAATCCCTGGAGTTCCTACTCCTCCTTCTCCCTTTCACTCCTTTATTCCTCCTCTCTCGCCTGCGCAAACATGCCCCCTCCTGCTCCCCCTCCTCCTCCTCTTCACCCCCCCCCCACCCCTTTTCAACTGCCCTCTTTATCTCTCCTCTTCCTCCTCATCTTTCGCCCTCCTCCCTCGCTCTTTCTCCCCGCTTGAAACACAAAACCCTTGTAATCCTCATGATCCAGGCCTGTCCTGAGGGGAGGGGAAAAGACATGAGAGAGAGAGAGAGAGAGAGGGAGAGAGAGAGCGAGGGGAGGAGGAGAGAGAAGATAAAGGGAAACTGAAAGGGAGGAACGTGGAGAGAGGATGGCAGTGGAAGAGCAAACCAAACCCCCCGTTAAATCCACAATACATCCCCCCGCATCTTCGGTGTGCTTTAATAGGTGTTATGTGTAACCTTGTGACACCGCTAAATCTTCACCCCATCAATTTTAAGAGATGAGTGTAATTACTGTAAATAAACGAGAGCGCCGCCGGGGAGAGTGGCACCACACCACGCTTCACATCGTGAGCCGCCGGGCCCGGAAAAGGGAGGGAAAACAGACGAGACGGACAGAAGGAGAGAAACGCTTTCAGAGTTTCTGGCAGCGGCAGATGGAAGGAGTGAAAGGTCGATGGAAAAAAAAACAAAAAAAACACTTCCAACATGTTGATCCCCTTCTTAAAAGAGAGGAAAGTAGGTAAAGGGGGCAAGCTGCAACGGAGGCAATGGGGCGGAGGGGAAATGTGGTGTGAGGCGGATCGATCGTCTCTGTCTCTTCCTCATAATAATGATAATTCGGTCACTTTTACCGTGCCGGCGAAGCTCTCGGATACGGAGAGACGAGGCAGAAAAGGCGGCAAACGGATAGAGATAGAGAGACGGATGAAAGAGCCGAGTGAAAGAAAGGAGGAGAGGATGAGGCCCGAAGCTTTCTTTCTGTGTCTCCCTTTTGAACGATGCCGTCTCCCCCTCCGGGCCAATCGGCAGCAAGTTACGCAAATGTGAAAAAGTCCCTTAGCGGTTCCTGCTGTATGTGTTTTATGACTCGAGAAAGACATCGCTGTGTCGAGCAACTCCTATCTCAGAATTACGTTTCAAGGGACATTTGGCATTACTTCAGAAGAAGAAGTGGAAGAAAATTCAAGTAATTGGAATCATTTCCCCGCTGCTGTTCCTTTTCCTATTAGCTATTCGATTTGCTTAGTCATTTATCTTCTCCATTTAGCCTTTCTGTGACACTCTGGGCCTTGCGCTGGTAAAACGAGGTAAAACAATGCAAATTAGCCACGGGATGTAACAAGCTCTCTGATTGGTTAGAGAGCCGCACCCGCCTCATACCCCAGCTATCTTTTCCAACACTGTTTAGGCGCCAAGAAGACCCTTTTAAATGACTAAGAAAATCGAAAAGCTAATAGGAAAAAGAAAAGCAGCGGGGAAAAATGAAATGCAAATGGAAAAGGAAATTGCCTTTTTAAATGCCTGATTAAAATCTGTACTCTTAATTCAATTTGTGAATCCAGTTATTTATTTCTCTTTTTAAACTGCATTTTCAAATACATTTTTAAATTCCATTATTTATTTATGAATTCATTAATGTATTTTTAAATGATGTACTTATTGACTGTTTTATGGTTGCTTTTGTAAATCCCTTTTTAATTTGAACTATTTATTGATGGATTATAATATTTCATTTGTAAATTCTTTTTATAATTCTTCTTTTTATTGCCCATTAAAATATCAAATCATGAATTACTTTGTAATTTAGTCTAATTTAATTTGTGAACAAATTCATTAATGCCTATTTTTATTGTACAATTAGTTATTAATTAATGAAATGCTTTATTACGATTTCCGTGGCACTTGTGGTCCTCCATACACGAGCTGTTTGGAGTCATTTTGCGGCCTTTTTATCAGTTTTTGGAGCCTTAAAGACACGGTATCAGTCTGTCAGTTGGTTCCTTCATTCCTCAGCTGTTCAGAAGTCTTGTTAGCTGGTAAAACAGTGAAAGCAGCCGACAAATTTTCAGGCTTTAGCAGCCGGCGGCGAGGAAGCCCCGCTGTG
Organism: Centroberyx affinis; assembly: GCF_046629955.1. NCBI lineage: Eukaryota > Metazoa > Chordata > Actinopteri > Beryciformes > Berycidae > Centroberyx > Centroberyx affinis. The sequence continues at coordinate 45,862 of NW_027282460.1, read as the reverse complement.
GATTCAACAGCGGTTTATCAAAGCGAATCCACTTTTTAAAACAGAACCTAAGTCTTCTCACGCAACCAGAAGCATAGCGGTGACATAATCTTTTTTTTTTTTTTTTTTTTTTTTTATTTAATAGAGGTCCTGCCCAGAGAGATGAAACTAATGATGAGCCGCTGCAGCCAGAACAAAGCCTCCTCCTTCCCTTCGCTCTGACGTTTTTTTTTTTGGCTTCGAATCAGAGAAGCTTGAAAGAGTCTTTGAACGGCGAGTCGTCGAGGAAAAAGAAAAAAAAAAAAAAAAAAAAAAAAAAAAAAAAAAAGTCCACCTACTTTTTAGTCTGCGATTCGCTGCGGACCGGGTATTCGGCGGGGAGGGCGCGCGGGCGAAAAACCGTCAGAGCGTAGCTATCGGGTAGCTTCAGGACACACACACACACACACACACACACACACACACACGCACACGCACTCGGTTGCTGATAAGAGTCTGTTAGCGCTCCTTCCGCCGTCCAATCGGCGCTCGGTCATGAATTACCGGCAGCAAAAGGGTCCGAGGCGTCGAAAACAATTTACATGAAATTTTCTAGCGATTTAGCGGCTGTGTGTCTTGTGTTCTGTGGGCTGGTGTGTGTTCTAGCTGGGTGGGCAGGCCACCTTGGAGCGCAAGCTTTGCCCGCAAACGGCAATTTCAAGCCTAACATCTGACATTTTGAATATTTTTTCTCATTTGTTTTTAAGAAGAAAGTCCTCCCACCTTCAGTAGTTTGCTTGTTTTCTTACGTTCTTTCTTAGATTGATTGCTTTTGCCTTTTCTGACGTTATTGTATTTACAGCAGGTCCAAAAGCACTGAACTTATCCTTTAATGTAGGAAAATGAGAGAGGCAGCTGTTCCCAGGCCTGCCGCCCAACTAGTTAGAGGAAAACACCAACAAGGAAGTGACTCGCAGCAGAACAGCAGCCAAATGGTTTAATTCAAGTCATGATGGTGAATGATTCAGGAGATTAAAATGATCCAGGAGATTAAAAACCCTGCCTGTAGCAAATATGGGGGTGAGAGAGAGAGAGAGAGAGAGAGAGAGAGAGAGAGAGAGAGAGAGAGAGAGAGAGAGAGAGAGAGAGAGAGTTAGTAGGGTAAAAGTAAAAAAAAGATCTTTAGAAAGTAGTTGTATTATCTTACTGAATCCTTCCTGAAGCTTGTGGGAAATGTTTGAATAGTTGAATAGAAAAAGTACGCACACTTACTCACATGCAAGTGCACACACGCGCTCACACACACACACACACGCACACACACACACACACAAATGTAGCTCTAAGGGAAGATAATCTTTAGAGAATAATTGTATTCTCCCATTAAATCCTCCCAGATGCTTCCGTAGAATATCTGAATGGTTGAATGAAAAAAACACACTGGCAGCGCTCGCCCTCACTGATGAAAAACCAAACACTCATTTGTCACGGGCCGCGGCCTAGTTACACACACACACACACACAATATGTGCGTTGACATCATGCACACACACATGTTGCGTGTGTGCATGTGTGTGTATTATCTTTATGCATCTCATGTCCCTTGATTTGACTTGTGTATGTTCTTGCATTACACGGGTGTGTGTGTGTGTGTGTGTGCGTACTCCCACTCTCTCCCTGGTGTGACATCCCAGTTAATTAATTTTGACTGTGCTGTACAAACTCCTCACAGCTCCTGCGTGGCACGACGCGCCTCTGTGGAGATGAAAACGAGCGCTCCTCCCCGGGGGGGGGGGGCGAGCCCACCAGCATCAATCAACCCCCCACCGCCACCATTACACACACACACACACACACTCAAACCTGTCCACCACAACCTCCCAGAAATACCGTCCGTCTGTGTGTATGACCGTATGAAATCCGACCGCCGTAGATAATCATAAACCCGAAAATAATAATCATGTAATTCGGCGATATTGTAGAGTTTCTGATGTTTCAAATCCCCCTGGAAGTCCCGGTGTGGTGTATCAAGCGCCTGACCAATCACAACCTTCATCATGAGACCCCCCCAAAAAAAAACAAAAAAAAAAACACAGTCTTTGGAAATACAGAGTGGAAAAGAACGGATCGGAGAGGAAAATCATGAAAATCGTTTCAGCTCCTAAAAGCTGGATCATCGTCTGTCATCTGGAGACGCTTTGGTTTGAAACCAGATGAGCACAAACAAGTACAGGTTCAGTGCAAAGTCTGCCTTAGGCTTGGAGCTGTAGTAGTATTTACTTATTTGCATTTCGCAAGTAAGGATGAGAACAAGACAGTAAGAGTGAAAGCAAGACTTTCTAGCTGCTGCTGCTTTGAGAGAAGCTGCACTGAAGAAAGTTTATAATCATGATAATTTTTGATAATTTTTGCCATGATCATGCAGCCCTGTGACCAACATTGGAACAGAACTTGCCCAATACCAGTTCTTGAATTCCATTTTTCTCATGGAAACAGATTGATTTTCTTCAACCCAGGCACCAAATTCACATTCTATTTTTTGCAACATTTCAAAAGTTTCTCTGCTTGAAAAGTGGATGGAAACATCACTAGAAGGCCAATGAGAACCATGTGTTCGGCTATGATCCACACACACACACACACACACACACGCACAGCAAGTGTCGTGCTGGTCACTGTGTGTATGTGTGTTTGTGTGTGTGTGTGTGAGTGAGTGAGAGAGAGAGAGAGAGACACACACAGCATGAGTGTGTGTATCTGACACTTGTCATTTACTGTATCATAGTGAGTCAGTAAAGCTCCATAGGGATCCCTACCATGTGTGTAATGCATTAAACTTTAACCTGTTGCTATGGAGCACCACAGACACACACACACATGCACACACACACACACACACACAGAGTGAGTCTGGCTTGGACGTGGGGGCGTTCTGGTAGAAAGAAGAAAAAGAGAATAATAGAGAAACAGACTGCGGAGAGAAGTGTAGTAAGCTGTTAAATCCATCAGAGGCAGGGAGGGTCCCCACTGTTGTCCATAAAAGCTTAAATATAGCAGACAGCTTAGGAAGTCTGCTCCGGTACTTTCCTCTACTCTCTCCTCTTCACGTTTCACTTCTCCTCTCCATCTACAGGATTTATTAAGTTCGCGGATAACAGAATATGAGCTGCCATTTTACCGGGTGCTCAGGATTCAGCTGCTTCAGTGAATCAAAAGCATTCAAAAGAATGAAAACAATCAGGTCAGACAAAGCTTTGATGTTAAAAACCGATATAGGCTTCATCAGGGTTGCAGGGCTGCATGCATACTTGACAATAAATATAATCAATGGCATTCAAAATGGCCACCTCAGGGGTCACAGGCCGACCACAAGCCAGTGTTTAAAAAAGAAAACAACTATGACCTGGCATAGGAGGCATCATAGGCGTTATTCCAACTGTTTAAAGCGAGACCCACCTTTTCAACCTGTGACAGAAAATCCCATCCCTGCTAATTGACACACTGGTGTTGGTTATGGATACTGGTGGGAAATCTACCAATCAAAACGTTAAAGAGTGAAATCCAAGCTGCCTCCTGAACAGCAGCTCCGTCCAGAGAAAGCTGGACTCGGTTACTGTCAAATGGCACACGATGCATGAATAACGAATGTGATTGGGTAGCTGAACTGGTGCTCGGCTCATAACTGATGACCTATTTACAATACGGCCAATTATGAAGAGTGGGCGATTGATTGGGTGCATCCCTACTGGTAGAACACGGGTTAAAGTAATAATCCAAGACATTTGGATAGAAACTGTCTCTCTGTCACAGATTGCTATAACACAATAGTGATTCAACCTATCGCCACGTCATGAAAGCTTTTCCATTTGCTGTTCTAAACCAATGATTCTCAACCTTTCTCACATTAAAGGATAAGGCCGGTGTTTTTTTAATGCATTGCTTACTGTCGACAAATCCTATGAAAATAACAAAATCAGCAATGATTTTGTTTTGCCAACAAGTCTCGTCCATGTAGCCGATGCCCAATGCAGCCATGTCCCAGCAGCCATAGAACTCCATTGTATTAAAAAAAAAAACGGTTAAAAACACATCAAAGAGCCATGCTGCTGCTCTGGCATCATATTTCATCATCACGATGCACCGGGCCGGCCAACTTTTTCCTCAAACAACTTAATAAGCCGGCTGTAAACACGTTTGTGATCTCAGGAAAGTAGTTCCGTAGCACCGAAAATAGTCCCCCAAGTAATGAAGAATTTGATTTGGTAATAACTACAACAGCCTGACTTTTCATGGTAACAGTTAGCTATTTTTAAAATTGAAACTATGTCTTTGTGAGCTGTATTTCAAGGTTTTTAGCTTACAATTGGAGCCAATGACTTCAGGGTTGAAGGCTAAAAAGGGAACGTGGGAAGTCAGAAAGTAACGGGAGTAGAGCAAACTCATTGTTGATTTTGCTATTTTCATAGGATTTGTTGATGGTAAGCAATGCATTAAAAAACACCAGCCTTATCCTTTAGTCCACATCAGGGCCACAGACCCCCATTTGATGAGTTTTTCTCTCAGGCCCAAATCTAAGAATATTTTTTATTATTTTTTAGAAATCCATCACTATCTGTATTGTAGGTAGAGAGATAATGTGAAACTATTACCAAAATAGTCATTTTTCTAAATTCTCTAAGTGTGTTAACTTCTTGTAAGTTAAATAATGGTGAAGTTTAAAAATGTAAAAATGTATGTATTTGCTGGGGACCCCTCGAAAACCCCCTCAAGGACTCCTGGTGGTCCCCGGACCCCCACGCTGAGAACCACCGTTCTAAACTCCTGGTGTCTTAAACAGAAGAACTGGGTAGTTATCATGAGCAGCGATAGAACAGACAAAAGGAAAGAGCGCCACCTACAGAGACTCAAACTGCATCGACAGAAAATCCAAGCTCCGCCCACACCGTTTGATTGGCGGGTGATCTCCGGCTCGTTTTGTGCAGACACACGCTTAGCAACAAAGACGGAGACTAAATATGAAGAAACGAAAGTAACTCAAGGATTAGCACTTTAAAAGTGAAAGCGGCAGATGGTTTTGCTCGTCGGCCTTCCCCACTTCTTTCCCTTCGTCTAAAAGAAAGAGTAGAATGCTTTCCACAGAGAATAGACACAAGCCACACTCTGCTGGCACACACAGAAAAGAAAATACTAAACCGCACATAAGCATCCATTCATCCACGCCCTGCATGCACACATACACTCCCCAGCAACACACACACACACACACACACACACACACACACACACACACGCACACGCAACAATGCGCGACATTTGTATCCACGCACACATACACACACTAGAATACTGGCAGTGATACTGAAGCTATTCAATCAAACCACACACACACACACACACACACACCGCAGTACCAGTTGGCAGTGGATAAAAGCCTGCTCAAAGTCATCAACTTTGCCTACTAAGTCTCTCTTTCTCCCTCTCACAGTCGCTTTCTTTCGCTTTTTCTGTCCTCCTTTCCATTCTTTTTCTTTCACTTCTCTTCCTTTGTTAAGTCTATCTTTCACTTCTTTCCATTCTCATTCTTTTGTCTTTTTCTCCCTTTCCTTTACTTTCCTTCTTACACTTTCAATCTTCCATCCTTCCTTCCATCATCCTGTCTTCCTTCCTTCTTTCCTTCCTTCCCTCCAGCTGTTCCTTCCTTCCTTTCCTATTCCCTGCCTATATTGCACAGGCTATGAATTAATGAGCTGATGAAGGGAATATAATGACAGAGACGGACACACACAGAGTTTTGGCAGGTCTGAATGTCTGGCGTGAGATGTTTGGTGTGTGTGTGTGTGTGTGTGTGTGTGTGTGTGTGTGTGTGTGTGTGTGGAAGGATGAGAATGGAAGCCAGTCCAACCCACACGCACCCCAAATTTCATGCAGTGGTACAATTCTGGGACTAAACCCAAACACAACAGCCAGCCAGCCAGACTCACACACACACACACACACACACACACACACACACACACACACCTCTAAATCATCTGTGAAGAAGATGAAGAGATGAGCGAATGAGCTGTTATGAAACTCTCTCTCATCTTATAGACTCATTCCATAGACTCATAAGCAGGAATCTATCATTCCTCCCATTAACCGCCATCATTCCCATCACAGGACCGTCCCATTTCATTCTGGTCTGGTGTCCTCTGGCAGGATTCCCAATTTTCATCTTATCTTATTACTATATAGGTATTACATTAGGAGCTCAGATGCATCCCGGGGCCCCCACAGCTCCCCCCTGGAGGCCCACCCCCCGCGGCTCGCCCGGGCCTCGCCTAGCTTCCTGTCCCCCCTTGCCGGAGCCATCTGCTGGGCTTCCTCTGTGGCTCCGGGCCCCGGGACACACAGCGGCGGGAGGTTGATGAGAAAAGATAGATTGTGAGTTGTAGAGTCTCTCAAGGGTGCGCGCATGTGTGTGTGTGTGTGTGTTTTGGTGCTTTTATCTTCGTGAGAACCAGCTGGGACAACATTTTCACCGGTTGTCACTTGTACAAGGGGCTAATTTAGGATTAGGACTCGGGTTTAGAGTTAAGATTAGAATTAGGATTAGGGTAAACTAAGGGTTAAGATTAAGGGTTGGGGGTTAGGGAATGAATGTAGAAAGGAAGGTCATAAAAAGTGTAATGTGTGTGTGTGTGTGTGTGTGTGTGTGCTCATACGAGTGCGGTTGGTAATATTTGTACAGCAGGAAAGCCATTAAAAACTGCTGACAATGAAAAACAAAGCTAACCAGGCAAAAAGAATGAAACAGAAGCGAACAGGCCTTATCAACTCCAGTTGGTGCAGCTCAGCTATGAGAACGGGATGGATTTTTTGGCCCTGAGAAATGTTGTCTTAACACACACACACACACACACACACACACACACACACACGCTTGTATTAGCTTTCCTAAGCGTTGAGAGAGTGACAAGCTACAAGCTCCCATGGAAGGCTGAGAAAATGAGGCCGCTCATGGGAACAAGAACTATTTAAGAAACGCAGGCAAACACGGCACAGGAGAGAGGGAGAGAGAGAGAGGGAGGGAGAGAGAGAGGGGGAGAGGGAGAGAGAGAGAGAGAGAGGGAGAGTGTGAGAGAGAGAGCACGGAGGCAAGCAATGATGGATGAAAGACAGAAGGGGAAGCGGAGGTAAGGCAGACATTGACACACGCACACACACACACACACACACACACACTTGAGTTGGCTGACTGGGACCAGACAGAGTCAGACCATAGAAACCAGTCATTCAGACCAGAAGACCATTCACATCAACTGGTCACAACTGGAACGTCTCATTCCACTCCATGTATTTCTATCTTGCACCTGGGTTCAACCAATATGTCTTTTTGAAGGCAGATAATGATAATTATGGATTGAGACTGCAGATATACATTTGGGCCGATATTCAATACCATTTTCATGCCAAAAACTTCCAAAAAGAAATTCAGCAGTTTCTCCCAGAATTGGATTCCTGACAGAGTGGAAAAGCCTCTGAAACACTGAACTGTATTTGCTCAGTTTGGGTCCTGAACTGAAAAAGGTACGGAAGCCTTGAGCAGCCAAAATGATGCTGCAGCTAGGCGAACTCTGAGGGATTATAACCATCACTGCCACTCCACTGTGTGTGTGTGTGTGTGTGTGTTTCTCAGAGTGTGTATCAAAGGTCCTTTTATTCCAATCCCCCGTTCACTTGCCTTGACAAGGTTGATGCCTACTTGGTTTGGTGTGTGTGTGTGTGTGTGTGTGTGTGTGTGTGTGTGTGTGTGTGTGTGTGTGTGTGTGTACATCTACGGTCTTCTTATTCAAATCCCCAATCCACTTGCCCTGACAGGGTTGACATCTACATAACTGGAAGCTCACCCTCTACTACATGAATTACAGACCCAGAGTGTGTGTGTGTGTGTGTGTGTGTATATGCAAGTTCTTATTGCTATGTCCCCTTGCTGTGAAACTTGTTTTTTTTCTCCCATTGTAAGCATTCTAGATTCTGTGTGTGTGTGTGTGTGTGTGTGTGTGTGTGTGTGTGTGTGTGTGTGTGTGTGTGTGTGTGTGTGTGTGTGTGTATCAGAGTTCTTATTCAAATCCCCTGTCAACTTGCCCTGACAAGGTGAACGACATTGCGGATTTCAGAGTCCTGGTTTAGGTTAGCTGACAGAAGGAGAGGACAAATATAATGTGAGGGAGAGAGAGAGAGAGAGAGAGAGAGAGAGAGAGAAAGTGATTGTGAGAGGAGTGTTTGTATGAGGGCAGTCGGGTCTCAACAAGAATTCAGCCCTTAAAAAAGGCCTGGAGCCTCCAATTAACCCTTAACCCACACACACACACACACATTCAAAACCACCAAAATAAACAGCCAATGGCATCCTCCAACGGAATGGGAACATCTAATGCTTTTAGACGAAGGGAGAGAAGGGAGGAAGCTAGAAGAGAAGAGAAAGAGAAGAGAAGAGAGAGAGAGAGAAGAGAAGAGAAGAGAAGAGAAGAGAAGAGAAGAGAAGAGAGCTCACCTGCTCAGTGCTGGGGCCTGTTGAACTCTGCTGACATGAACTCTCCTCACTCTGCTCTCCTACAAAAAAAGACACAAAAAGTTAGAAAAAGTTCATGAAAAGGAGTTTGGATAGATTTGGTTTGTGTTCCCCAGTACAGAGCACATACATTACACTTCATCCGAACGAATACATATCAAATACCGAACCCACACCAGGTCCTGGAGCTGATACTGAGAACGAGGATTACACCGATCTAAAAGAAGTGGCCGGGCGAGCGGCGTTAATTACTTACACACAAACCTAGCATTATCTATCAGAGAAAGAGATATTGCTGCCTGGAAGACTGACAAAGAGCCGGAGCGCCGCCTGAGTTGAGATGAAGAGCTTTCATCAGGGTGTCAATTAAAGCAAAGACGTTTTCTGGTAATGAGAGAGGAGCGCTTTGGTTTTATTTCAGAACACTAATGCTTACGGCACACTGAGCCTCAAAATAAAGGGATTTCTGACAGAGGAGATAAGGGGATTTATCAATTCAGGGAATAATCTTCACATTGAGACAATGATATAGACAAAAAGATAGCAGCATACACACTGTATACTGGACAAAGACCAGTTAAGGTCAAGATATGGCTGGATAATTCTCTAGTAATCCAGTTTGCAGGTATGTTTTTTCCATTTCAGTTAAGCTGTTAAACACGTATGACGTCTACTGGCTTGCTACTCCTACATATAAAAGGCTTTCCCACGCTGCCTTTAACTCCACATCGAAGCAACTAGCAATGAAGCTAGTGAGGCAAAGCGAAGCAAGCCACGGCTGTGTGTGTGTGTGTGTGTGTGTGTGTGTGTGTGTGTGCGGTGAAGTTTGTTTGGCAGCACTTCTAACAATGTTCAGGCCCTTGGTGCTATCCAACAGAATGGCCCAGTCTGCCTCCACTCTATCTCAAAGAGCCATATGCTTCTGGATAGGAGTGTGTAGTGTGTGTTGTGTGTGTGTGTGTGTATGTGTGTGTGTGTGTATCCATATGCTCTAGCACCTAACATCCAACGTCTAAACATCCAGATGGCTAAGCATCAGTCAGCGCAGTGTTTCCTTCCATCATCAGGAAGTCGCTGGAAAACCGTAAAGACAATATGAATATTCATCTTCTGTCCGGACCACACACACACACACACACACACACACACACACACACACACACACACAGGCAGTTACACTGCAGTTATCACACTATAATAGCAGCACCTCAATAAAAAAAGACATTCTCACAGCCGTAGCCAGGGACTGAGGATGATATAGAGATTAAGACCGGTAGAAAAGATTGGTCTAAATAATCTAAATTACTTAATTAAAATTCTAGTGGAAACACTGCAGCACTAAACACCAATACCAAGTCCATTTCCCCTCATTAACACGCCACATTATGGAGTTCTTAATCGATGATCCTCTTTTCAATGTGATATTCAGATGGATATACAGTATGGCTTCAGGGTATCTATAGTCTGAACTCCTTCTGATGTCTATACTAGGGTTAGAATCGAATATCAGTGAGTCAGTGCCACCCACCTCCTTCTTTTATTACATATTTATGGTAGAATTGATCAATACTAAACTGGTTGTCTATGGGAAGCACTTAACCTGAATTGATTCTATCAATTTTTGATCAGATTCCACACAAGTATATGTTGTTGTTCTTGATGTTCTCTGGGGGAAAACACTGAATACTTGTCGGCATGGAAATGGAGAAATTTAAAGATATTGCCACAAAATATTAGTTATTTCAATTCAAAAACCCATACAGGTGGAAGGCTAGTTTTTTAACAAAGACCCAAGGCAACCCATGCTTTTCAGCTCTACCTGGTTCTTAGACTAGCCTACGCTCAAAGCACTCAAAGCACTGTCTGAATAGGAGTCAGTTTCTCCTTTCATTTGGTCTCAGTAGTGCTACATCACGGAAACCTATTGAGTGAAATGCTAGCAATTTTTGGGGTTTGTTTTCTTTCCCTGACTGGATGTGAAGGCAATCTGCGGGCTTACCCTAAACTTTCTAAAGATCTGAGAAGAATTCCTTATCCGAGGCAGATTTAGACCGAGACCTGGAGACAGAGAGAGAAACGTGTGGACCTCAAAATATCAAAATATCACAAACATTTCCTTGGGTTTTATAAAATTTTCAGTGGCTGACCTCTCTCTCTCTTTCATTTTCATTCTCCCTTTGTTCCAATTCAGCAACTGGCGCCGTTACGGGCTGTGAATTGGTAAATGTGGAGAAAGGCAGACATCTGGGCCGCATGATATTTTCATTAAAAAAATCATTGTTTATTTGCTAAATAATTTGACGTCAATATGAATTTTCTATGTTTTACTAGCTCATTATTATTATTTAAGGTAGTAGTATTTATTTCTTTTTTTTCAGCACTTAAAAATATAAAAGACTGAGGCAGGACACACACACACACACACACACACACACACACACACACACACACACACACACACACACACACACACACACACACACACACACACACACACACACACACACACACACACACACACACACACACACACACACACACAGCAGGTCCAGATTGCAGGCGGGACTGTCCTCTGCTCGCTGTCTGACCTCTATGCCACAAAACCACAGGCAAGCTGTAAACACACACACACACACACACACACACACACACACATAGACACACACACAGAAAGCGTCACATGTGCCAAGAGAGAAATGGTGAAACAATGGCACCCATGTCCACAGACAAAGACCGCAAACAGACTTATCTTATGAACACACACACACACACACACACACACACATACAAACTAAAAGCCAATTCATGCTCAATGCTTCCTTATACACTATTCAGTACGCATGTGAACACACACTGAGAGAGAGAGACAGAGACAGACAGAGAGAAAGTAAATGTAAATGTAACAAACAGGAATAATAGAATGACGGAGAGATGCCGGGGTGGACGAGATCCGTCCTGAAAAGCTGAAGGCTGTGGATATTGTTGGGGTGTCACGATTGACATGCCCATTAAATATTGTGTGGATTTCAGGAACAGTGTCTGTGTCCTGATGTATGGAGCAACTGATAATCTAATAAAAATGTTATTAAACCTTTTAATGTAATAAGTTGTTGGTAGGAATGTCCCAATCAAATTCTTTTGTCTCCGATCCCAGTCATTTAATATCGAGTATCAGCTGATACGATACAATATTTTTTGCCATTCTTTTTTTTTTTTTTTTTAAACAATTAAACAGTTGCATACTACAAGCATCACTCATCTAAAATCAGTAAAACCAAACTAAGCGAGGAAAGATAAGCTTAACACTCAGTTAAACAACCGCACTAAGAATAAATAGCCTACATGGCTGCACTTCTTTTATCGTTAACAGTCTTTGTCATTGTTACTCTGTTTGAAAACTTAAGAATAAAAATAAGTATAAAAGTATAAAAATGGTGCGACCATTGGCTTAACGACAATTGGCATAGATGGAGTGGAGGGGGAGAAATTAAATAAATAAATGGATCGGGATTTGATCAGGCATCGTGAACACACTACACACTCATAGTGGGAGTTAAGTTCACATTATTGGCATTAAGTGAAGCTCATCTGAGGTGGGCATTGGACTCCAAAAGGATGCTTCCTTTCCTCCCTCCTGTTTGTGACATTGATGGACAGGATGTCAAGGTGCAGCCGAAGTCTGGAGAGTGTCCGGTTTGGTGACATCAGGGTGGCATCTCTACTGTTTGCAGATGATGTTGTCCTTCTGCCTTCATTGGACTGTGACTTCTTAAGTGCGCTGGAACGGTTTGGGATGAAGGTCAGCACCTCAAAATCCAAGGCCACGGTTCTCACCCAGAAAAAGGGGGCCTGTCCCGACAAAGTGAGGGGGGGAGCAGCTGCCCCAAGTGGAGGAGTTCAGATTTCTCGGGGTTCTTGTTCACCAGTGAGGGTAAAATGGATTGTGAGATTGTTCGGTCGATGTTTTTTCAGACCTTCACCTATGGTCCCAAACTCTAGGATGTCATCCGGGTGCCACCCTTTGGACACTGACCCACTGGGGGAAGACACTGGGGGCAGACCCAGCACAGGAGGAGCTGGAGGGACTACATCTCCCAGCATGCCTGGGAGGAGGAGCTGGAGGCAGTTGCTGGGGAAAAAAAGACATCTGGGCTGCTGTGCTTGTCCTGCTGCCTTGACCAGATAAGATGCCTTGACCCAGATAAGAAGAGAAAAAAAATGGACGGATGGATGGTAGGACAGAGCAGAAGAAAAGAAGAGGAAATAGAGGGATGGTGGAGAGGAAAAGGCGAGAGGGTGGGATGAGAAGCAAGAAAAGAGGGAATAGGCGACAGAAAGAGGGAGAGAAGGAAGGAGGTGGAAAAAAGAAAAAGTTAAGGGAGGGATAGAGGGAGAGAGGATGAGAAAGAGACAAAAATAAAGAAAAGAGGGAGGTGTGTGTGTGTGTGTGTGTAGGCTGTTCAGTGTAGGATTAAAGCAATTACGACAGGAAACAGAGGAGCTGTTGATTTGGCATCCCTGTGGAATTAAGTTATGCACCGTCAACACACACACACACACACACACACACACACACACACACACACACACACACTCTCAATTCCCACACTGACCCAACAAATGGTCTCAGCTGTGAACCATCACACACACACACACACACCCTCAACTCCCTCTTAACCCATTTCCCAAAGTCAACACCACATCCCTCTTTTTTCATTCCCTCCCTCCCTCCCTCTCTCTCACACTCCCTCATCCATCTATCTATCTATCTCTTCCTCACTCCTGTCATCTGCTAGCAGCAAACATACCAGACCACTTCTGCTTTGTGTCACCACATCAGAGGATGGGCACACACACACACACACACACACACACACACTGACACAGTTAATGAGTTTGTTTATGAGGCCAAAGACATGCAGAGCAAACCGTTCTCTAAACTAAACTACAGGTCAACGGTGTCTTCTTATGCAACTCTACCGTAATTATATGAAAACGTTGCAGATTATTACTTTACATATTTTGAATACAAAATATCATTAATAATATTACGGCCAGTATCGGCCTTCAATACGCTCAAACCGTACACTACAGGGGTCGCGAATTAAAAGTTCCCGCGCTGAAATGAGCAGTTTGGTGAAAAAGTTTCAATTAGCAGGAAACGAGAGGAAAAGAAATGAGGAACAGAAGGAAGGGAGGGAAAAGAGGAGGAGGCGGTAAGGAAGGACAGAGGGAGAATAGATGAGAGGTGAGGAGGTTCAACAGCGTGGTCAATAATGTTGAATGGGGGCTCCATCGGTAAGCACTGATGAAGGCCACCGAGACGGAGAGCGGGAACTGAATGGATCCGTGCTGTGCGGACGTATTCCTTGGTTTACAGACAGAGATGTTTGCGATACAGAGAGGTAAGAAAGACGATAAGACAGACGAAGTGAAGATAGACAAAACAAATCAATACTGTGAGAGTACTGAAGGAACAAATCCCAACTTCTACGACTCTTCCTCTGGATCTTTCTGTCCGCATTTCATGCTGTACACCTCCCTTTCTCCCTCCATATCTCCTCTCTCCTACTCACATTTTTCCTGTGGTCAACACGTTTTTCACTAAGTTCGATTTTTGCGGTACAGTTCCATGCCCCGGCGTGTTCGAGAAGCCAACGGGCGGTCGTCCTGGGCGCGTCCTAAGGTGCGTCCGATGTAGGCGCGAAGTCCTGGGTTCCAATCCGCCCCGGGACCTTTGTCGCATGTCATCCCCCTCTCTCTCTCTCTCTCCCAGTCTTTCCTGTCTCTTTCTACTTTTATCGTTGAATAAAGGCAAAAACGGCAAATAAATAATCTTCAAAAACCCCTATCGGCTGAACCCTAGACCCAACCATGAAGGGCACGGGAGAGTCGGGGTGGATGCCTGGGTAGGTCGGGGGGGGGGGGGCACCCACATCTGGTTCAGCTCAACATCACTCACATTCCTCAGGGAAGACGGGGTCGGAGGGGGCGGGTCGAATGATAACAGACTGGTGAAAGACCAGAACACGACTAAATTGCCCAACGCAAAAAAAATGTCATTATCTCGATAGGGTATTTTATTGTGAAAGAGATTTCATGGCATACAGAGTAAGAGAACATCCTGCTTCCTTTCACATCGGTTTAGCTGACCAAGGCTAAAGTGGCATTGTCGTTGTACCATGAATAGAAGCATGCACTTGGGCAGAATAGGAGGAGGATCTTTTATTGTCTGGCTGACAATGAAAGAACCCCCTGAACCCCCTTCTCAAACTCCTCTCTACTCTCTTGGGTCCAACCCTCGTCACACGTTGCCTCCCTGCCCCGTCCCTCCAGAGTCTAATAGAGCAAGAGATGCCATAAAAAAGTATTTCAAATATACACTCCAGTCAAAAAGATACTGCACCCCCCAAAGAAGTAGTGCAAATAAGAACTTCTCCCTCTCGCCAATAGAAAATGAAATGCCAAGCCTGGCTAAGGACATAATGAAAAAGCTATTATCAGCGCGCGCTTTCATCAGCGCCGCATTCAACCATGTTCAATACAAACTGATTCTCTCATCTCATCCTGTACCCATCTGAAAGCCGAGATACAAT
Organism: Centroberyx affinis; assembly: GCF_046629955.1. NCBI lineage: Eukaryota > Metazoa > Chordata > Actinopteri > Beryciformes > Berycidae > Centroberyx > Centroberyx affinis. Next base: position 30,751 of record NW_027282460.1, on the reverse strand, counting down.
AGGGGGAGACGAGACGAGAGAGAGAGAGAGATCGCCATTTTTCTTTTTTTTTCCTTGAGGAAGGGCCGCATCAGCACATTTACTGACAAGGCGATGCTTTCATAAGTGAGACACATACTCCGCCTCAAAGGCCAACATAATCAACATGTCATTGTATGAATCTGATATATTCAGGTCTCTATAAAACATCTGTCTGTCTGTATATACTTTATTTTCTCTATATACCCTTCTATATCTCCGTCCATTCATCTATCACGCTTTTCATTTTTCTGCTTCGTTGCGTCTAAATCTTGATGTATCAATTCTCCCATTGAGTCTCTATCCATCCATGTATCCTTGCTTTCCAGTGCTACTGCCCCTGAATTCAAATAGAAGTAGTGCAGCATGTTCATACAATATTCAATGGAATATTGAATTATATATATTATTATACAATATTCAAACTATGTCCAACTTACCTTGAGGTCTAGTGGGGAGGAACCAGAGTTAGGCCTGTGCAACTTGGACTATACATCACATTGTGACAGATTTGGTAGCTGAAATATGATTTGCGATGAATATTTTGTAAAGGTTATTTTGTTTTCAGCCTACATGACATTTTGATGTAGTTTGATTTCAAAATGAAATTTTTTGAAACCTTGTTTTCCATTTCTATTTCAATATTTATTAACAGGATTTTGTGTGAATATCATTCCTTGATGACCAGTCTCATATTTCCCCTCATACTTTGTCATTCTCAGTATTCCACTCACTGATTAAATGCATTGTATGAAAAATAACAAAAAAAAATAAACATGTTGGCATCTTGAGTGCTTTCTTTGATATTGCATTATCAACAGGACTTTGATCAAATTTTGAGCCGTAACTGAAGTCAAAATAGCTACACCCCTTATCACCAGTTGACATAATATATAAGTGTGACTTTATTACATTGTGCAGCAACTTCTTACAAGGTTTTACAAGGTTTTTTCATTACATTGTCAGCTGCTAAATACCTGGTTGAAGTCAGTTGCTATAGTGTTTGGTTGGAATGAAAACCTGCAGACTCACGAGAACCACTGGTAGAAACCCATCGAGAACACTGCGAAATTGAGTACACCGCAACTAAAAGATGTTGTGTTGGGGCTGGGGGCAAGCGTTCTTCAACTGAAACGAGTTGGGGTTCTTTGGGCTTCTAAATTCAACAAAGCCCAAGCACAAAGACAGGCCTGGATTAACAGCTTAAAAGAAAAGAGGAGCCAGGAAAAACAAGTGGCTTGATCCATTTACCTGACAGTCTGGCTCACAGTGGAAGTGGGGAAACACTGGTGGCAAACAAATCACCACCATGTTTGTGTGTTTTACATGATTTAGTGATGCAGGGAACCTTAACACTCTTACTTTACTAACTGCTGAAAGATCCTCTTCCTCTCTCCACACACACAGAGCAAACATTTCCATACAGTTAAACAATGAACACCCATTGTTTAAAACATGAGTACCCATTATATTCATTAATGATCGGTTTAATTGAATGTGATTTCAATAGCTTCCAGCATATTACACACACATAGAGATACTGATGATAAAGCAATGTGAATTATTCTAAAATGCCAAGGACCTGGAAGTAAGTTCTTGCATCAAGTGACATCATGTGAATTTCATCTGCAGTTCTTCCTGAATACAATAAGAGGACTGAAATTGAAATTTGCAGCTAAAGTGTTAAGATTCATATTCAAATTTTCCCACTTGTACAACTTTTATTAGATCAATACTTTATTGTATTTGTAGGAAATGATTTTCTCAAGTGCTGTAAGACATGCTGTAGTTTGTCCGGGTATATCTACAGAGTCCCTTTCACAATTACAATTTTACAATTTCACATTTGGCAGACGCTTTTATCCAAAGCGACTTACACATGAGATTTGCATACAACACAAGCAAGTTTCTAGATAGGAGAGAACAACGAGAGTAAGTGCTATAGAACTAAGTTCTGGTCCAACAGGACCTCAAAAATTGTGCCTTTGTCCAAATTTGCATTATCTTTATTTTCACATTTCAAGGTTTATTTTACATTAGACCATGGAGGGCTGAGTGCATGCAGGTTTTCACTCTAACCAAAGACTACAGCAGGTCATTTCACTGATTAGTTCTGTCTGAAGGTGTGCTAATCAGTGAAATCAACTGGTGTAGTGATTGGTTGGAATGAAAACCTGCGTACAATCAGCACTCAAGGCACATGATTGCCCATGCCTGATCTAAACAGAGGCCACTGCCAAGTTTCATTAGGATTTATTTTCCTGTTTTCCAAAGAGCAGCTTTGGATACCATCAAATACACAGCTTTTAACCATTCCAGCACTTTCTTACTTCTCCTTTCTTCTCTTTAACCTCCCACACTGTGGAAACAGTATGGTTAGCACCAGCCACAACATACTTGGACATCATGTTAAATGATACACAAACCAAGGTTACGTAGGCCTGTCGCATATGCTCAAGAAAATTGAATATGATCCACTCTCCATTGGTTCTCTGTATGGTTCACACACAGAGGCCAAAGCCATGCGGTTCAATGAGTGATTCACTTTGAATTCAGTGAATCTGAAAAAAAAAAAGTTCGAAGAAACTGTTAATCTATGCGTAAAAATGAGACCATGGTCAATATGACAGTCCATATATGCTGATATTGTCACAATGTCAAAGAAGGTTTTTCAATTTTAGAGATTTAAAGAAAATCACTGGACTGTTGGACGGTTCAGAAGCCGGAGTCAAAAAGAAAAACGAGAAAGTGAGAAAATCTGTTAAGTGAATTCAAAGTGTGCAAACCCCAAGATTGGTTTGAATGAATGGCTGCAGACTAGCACTTTGAGTTAGAGCGGTAATGCTCAAATTCCTCATTTTTGCTCAGCGTTCATTGCTGTGGTGTTCAGTGTTTCCGGTTTATATTTTTAAGCATACCTTAAAAATATAAACAATGCTAACAGCTAAAATATAAACAGTGCTACACTGTTCTGTTTGTTGCTTGCTTTTGTCTACAAGGTACAGAAGAATAGAAATGAGACCCCTTTTACAGAAAAATTTACTTTTCTGCCCCTCTGCCCTACTACATCTCTCTGTGCTGTCAGTCTCACTTGTATCTTTACATCGCTACATTACTAGCCTTTAACATTGTTACATTATCTGCTCTGTTTTACTCAGACTGTTATATATTTATCTGTCTTATCATTTTACAATAGATTGTAAAATGCAGAAGTGATGACTATCATTTGAACAGGCATTAATAGCAACTGCAAGCAGCTCTAACCAGTTAGCTGTAGTCTGCATGTACCCCGTTGGTGTGGGCTATTTATAGTCATAATGATTAATATTTGCTATAATACTCAAATCTGCATTTAAGCCATAAAAGGGGAGATTGTTTTTGAAGCAGGAAGGGAATTATTACAGTTGTTGACAATACTGACAGTCCCTGTCTCCTATGGTGTGTGTGTGTGTGTGTGTGTAGTTAATAAGTGTGCAGGCGGAGTTCACATACTTGAGTGAGCCTTCACAGCTGCAGCACCCCTCTGAGACACACAAACACCCACACACACACACACACGCACACACACACACACACACACAAAGATGCATACACACACATACCTTCCCTCTACAAAACAAACCAATGCTTTCCTGTACATTTCCCAGAGGAAAGTGCGAAAACAAGTGTGTGTGTGTGTGTGTGTGTGTGTGTGTGTGTGTGTGTGTGTGTGTGTGTGTATGTGTGAAAGGTCAAGCTGAAAGTTATTTCTCAGAGAAATAAAGACAGGAACTAGACAGGAAGACTTATGTGGTATGAGTGGGTTGGATGGATAATGATATAACATATCATGTTTTTCTTAACCTGAAACTTTGAACTAAACCCCTCAAGTGAAAGGCCAAAAAAGCAACAAAAATGAAGAGATCCGAATTTTAAACTGCTAATTAGATTCAACAATGAACATGGAGATATTTATGATACATGTGCTGCTGTGTCTAAGAGCCTGTAGGATTTTCATTAGGTCCTTGTTGAACTGTCATGTCTGCAATGCCTGTGGTAGCAACCTTTATAGACTAGCTGAAGCTCCTTCTGCTGATAGTGTTCACTGCTGTTAGTTATAGGTAAGTTGTAGTAATGAGTTATAATTGCTAATTTGATTGTCTTACATTATTTGCCAAGACACTCACAGCTGGCAGGCATGTAACTACCGCTAAGCTAGTTTCACTTGCTCTTATTGTAGATTGCAATAACATTACTCGTTGCAGACAAGATTTGGTCAGTCATTTCGACACGGTTCATTTGATTAGCGAGAGCAGCGGGATCAATATAAAAATAGTAAATCAAAATCAAATTCCTGATATAGCCTTTGTAAAGACACAGTCATCTAGAAAGGACAGGGTCAGCACAGTATTAACCATCACACACACACACACACACACACACACACACACACACACACAAATAGCAAACTTAGTTTACTTTAACACAGTATTAGATTCCCCACCACCCCCCACACTGACAGTGAGATTAGTTTGCTTCAACAGCCTAAAAAAACGTCTGCCAGTCCAGCCATGCCATTAATAAGTATCACCATCTGAGCCGCTCAAAGGACTGTGTGGGTGTGTGTGGGTGTGGGTGTGTGTGTGTGTGGGAGAGCGAGAGTGAGAGAGAGAGAGGGGGAGAGACAGAGAGAGGGAGAGTATTTAACATTTAATCTTCAGCCCACACAGGCCAGGCCACATACACTGTCTGAATCTAAAGGGAGAGGGAGACAGGAATTAAGACAGAGAGATGGAACTGTGGAAACCTGGTACATTATGTATTGTGTATATTGGGTTGAATCTCATCTATGTTCACCAAAGCTCATTCCTAGTACATGCAAATGGACTTGGTTGTGAAACTTGACTCTGATTCTAAGGCGGTTTCTTCAACAGTAGGGTTCGACAGATATGGGCTTCTGAAGACCGATACCAACTTTTTTGTACTGAAGCTGCCAAAAGCTGATATATTGTGCTGATATTCAATATCTTTAAGTTTGACCATTTCCAATATCGGCCTGATATCCAGGTCTAACCCTGATCTACAGCAGCTGGGCTGAGGACGGCCTTGGAGACAGAGTTGATCATCACATCACCGTCCTGTGGGAGAACATCTTTGTGGACCGGGGTGATGACAATCTATCTGCTCATTAAAAAAGGGCGGCAGTCACACACACACAGAGGACCAATGAAAACCAGGTTTGTATCTCAGCCCTTATTTGACTCATACTCTCTAAAAGGGGCTCATAAACTGTTCAAGCCTTGATTCAAACAGTGTAGAGTTTATGCAACTGTAGGCCCACTGAGATACTGAGTTACTGGCTTTCTTCTTCATGACCCTGAACTGTTTTTAACCATGTTTGTAAAACACTTTGGGTTGCATTGGTGTAAGAAATAGAGAAAGAAAGAAGTTCCCAAGTTGACTGCAGATTAAACTCAAACAGTCTGAGGGACTGAAAAGTACAATTTTGGATTTGTTGTCATTGAGTTTTGGACAATTCTAGGACTTTAAAAAGGTGTCATCCACATAGAAATTTAACACATTGTGTTTGTGTGATAATATGAGCAAGGAAATAAAATATTAGCAGCTTCAAACCAAAAATGATCAGCATCGACCTTCAAAAACTTCACGTTTCAGTCAGTTTTCATTATCTTATTTTCAAATCCACTATGGCTCAGGATAAGAATTATGTTCTTCATGATGTTTTGCAAATACATGTAGTTTAGTTAAAAGTTGAATTGAATTAGCCTAGTTAAATTGAATGAGTTTGAAGACAAAGTCCTCACAATGAGGTAAACCTGCTTTCCAGTTCAAATGCTGCAAACTGGCCTGATTGGACGGATTTCAGTCATTCTTTAGTGAGGGGGGGCCAATCAGGACTGAGTCCAGTTGTGATGCGTTTCCTGGAGTTAGTCTGAAACTGCCACTCAACCACTCATTAAACATCTTCGATCATATATGTATATAAACAGAGGACAACTTGAATTCCTATAATATGGGACCTTTAACATACTGATGCTTCAGGGCTTTATGTGATAATGGCAATACAAACATTGACTGACTCCATATGGTTTCCACTTACTAGAGGAAACGCTAGATAAGATATTCAACTTTTGCCTGCCTTTTGTTAAATAAATCCCCAGCCTGTTATTGGAGGAGAGCCAGCGGTGGTGATAAACATCAGGACAGCTCCATAAATGGTCGAAGGTCAAGATGCGCACACTTCCTGTTACAGCTGAACTACTTCCTGTATCTGCTGTATTATCGCCCTTGCCTTCCTGTATGCTCTTTATCACTCTGACAGGCTCCCATGTGTTTACACACACACACAGTGCAGAGCTTCACAGAACTGCGTGTGTGTTAAGGAGATAATGTGTGTATTATTATAGGGTCAAATAGGTAATGGCCCTGCACTGTTGTTTTGTTGACACAGCAACACCGTTTAATGAACTGGCTTTATGAGGATTTTATATGAGTTATGGAAGGCAAGGCAGGAGTCTCTTAGCGAGAGAATATACCAAAAAAAAAAAAGTAATATAATGTGGCCCTCTGTTCTTTTTCCTTTATAATGTGGGAGAGGCAGAGGAGGGAGAGAGAGGGAGAAGGAGGAGAACAGACAAGGAGACAAGATGATTTAAGAAGAGAAGATGGGAAAAGAAGATGAGATGATTTAACGAGAAGAGAAGATGAATTAAAGAAAAGATTAGGCTAATTATAGAAAAAATTAGGCTAATTATAGAAAAAGAGAAGGAGGTGGTTTAAGCATAAGAAAAGATGATTTCAGGTGAAGAAAAGATGATCTGAGAAAGGAAGACAAGGAAGAGAAGAAAAAGGGAGGGTTAAAGGGTTAAAGGGTTAAATCCTTCCTCACCTGTTCAGTGTTCAGGCCTGTTGAACTCAGATGACATGAACTCTCCTCACCCACTCTCCTCTCCTAAACAAACACAGAAAGAAATACAGAAAGTTATGAAAGTTATGAAAAGCAGTTTGAATAAATTTGGGGTTATTTTGAGGTTATCCGGGCAAATAACGCTGCATTATTGAAAACTGCCATCTCTGCAAGACACATTTTTTTTTTTATAAATACAAATATAAAATACATATTTAAAAAAAACAAAACAAGAAAATAAAACAAAAAAACAAATATTTAATATATAACTATAATGAAACCACAATGTAGGAAGGTTAATTATACAGAGAAAACAGGAAGGAAACGTAGGAGTTAGACACAGCTAGGAAGAGAACGTTGGAGGAGACAACATACAATCTTTGTTCAAAAACCTGGGTGGGAGTAGGACAAAAAGTAGGACACACACACACACACACACACACAGATGATAATTACACTTAATGGCAGCTCTCAGCCACTCCAAGTTTTTCTATGAGTCAGCCTAATCAGACTCTTTAGTGGTCCATGTAATCTCGAAACTAATCAAGCCCCAAACTACCAATCGTCCCCGAGTCAGAGCACTTAACCCCACAGCCTGGCACCATAATCAATCCCAGATTCATTCCGTTTTTTAAGGCTTCAAGGTTACCGCTAATGTGGCTGATAGGCCTTTCGTACACAACATGGGGAGATGATGGTATGGTATGCTGAGGCGGGTTCATCCCATGTCGGAGAAGACCCTAGTCCCAACGGCCGCAAGATTTCACTGTCATCAAAGGAGGTATGGCATCATTCTCATTTTGAAGTTTGTTCTTGGAGCGCTAGAGGCTGGTTTCACATCTATCGGTTAGGTACAGAAAGAAGCCATCGCGTCAGATCCCATCTTTGTCCAGCTGCTTCTTGTTGCATGATATGTGGTCATGGTTGCCTCCGTGGCTTCGAATGGGTCTCGCTCAGATTCAAGACGCTGTAGTGCAGGCCTACTTTGAATGTTGCGGTTTAGTCCTTGTCCACCTGTGAAAGAGGTGGGTGCGCATCACTTTGATTTACGCCATCAAAAGCAGACATGTTTCCAGACGCTCGTTTTGTCTGTTAGTTGCTTGCGAATTTCTTTCCTTGAATGGAGAGAAGTCAATAATTTCATTGTCTTTCCATTTTGTCTTTTGTAGAATGTTGTCAGGTGTCGTTAGCTTCTCTTGTCGCCACTGCAGTGCCTGAACTTCACAAACACCACCCTTGTATAGTGCATTTTTTCCGATGTGCCTGAAAAGCCAGACCAAGGAATTGTGGTCCCACAAGACGGGGTAATAAGGACTGAACTTTGAC
>NW_027282460.1:0-17500 GCF_046629955.1 Centroberyx affinis | reverse complement strand
TGTGTGTGTGTGTGTGTGTGTGCATCCATCACTGCCGACCACCTGCTGTCTAATGGTGTGTGTGTGTTTGACACTGCAGAGGAAGCACGGCAAAAAGACTGATGCTGGGTTTGGGAACACACACACACACACACACACACACACACACAGGTGATTTAAGAGGCATAATGTCTCATGCTCACGTGAAGAAAGAGAGAGTCTGTGAGCAGAAGGAATGCAATTACCCGACTCAAGAACTTTCCAGAAGATACTATTGATTTTCTATATTGCTGAAAACGTCTAACAAGTTTATGCTTAGAGAGGTGTAGTGTAGACTTGCATTACCTCCCAGGCAGATAGGTGTAGTAAACCCAACATCACTCCTACCAAACATCATTAGGGTTAGACTGCTATATGGAGCTGATATTGGCCTTCAATAAAAATTGCATATTAATTGTAGAATTGATCAATACTACTCTGGTCATCTGTGGGGAGCAGTAGTAGTAGCAGTAGTAACGGTAGTAGTAGTAGTAATGGTCGGACCTTAATTACCATACATGTGAGAAAGAGAGTGCAATAGAAAGACAGATCCATATGGGTTTTCTGATCATAAGGGACACACACACACACACACACACACACACACACACACACACACACACACACAGTGGGGGTCCAGCCATAGGAACAGTCTCATAACAGAGACGGTATAGGTCTGGTAGAGTCAGCATGCTAGGAATGCATCAGATTCCACAGGAATAAGTTCCATCCACAGTGATAGACATATCCGCTCTATAGCGAGGTCAACTATGATCACTGGCTATTGCTGCAGGGAATTTAGAGCTGTGATAACCTTAGACATTTCAGAAATGAATGACTTTTTTCACATGATAGTTTAGGTGTGTGGGTGTCCAGTCTCGCAACCAGTCTTACCAGTCTCTGTAATGCAACCAGGCATACGACTGGTTACAATGTTACAATGTTATTAACTCTCACCACTTTACAGTCTGGTGACAGCAGAGACTGTCAAATATGTAAATGTTGATATAGCTCACATGATGGCAGGCTGACAAAAATACAAAATATGTTTTTACTGACAATCTAAAAAAACTGGTTAAGAAAACAGCACAAGTACAACATGTACAAGTGCATGTGATCTAAAAATACATGGTGTAGATCAGAATCTATTGGGGGGGGGGGTCTTCCTGTAGCATGTTATTTCCTTGGTTATTTTTGCTTAGCCTTGCTTCTGTGTGTATCTATGCAAGGCCGAGCAGGTACAACTACGCTCTTCTGTTGATGCCGACTTTAGGGTTTAACTGCTACATCTAGTCTTGGTTATATTGGCCATAGCTATTTAGTTAAAGCTCACATCCCAATCTCATGCAATGCACTCAGTTCATATTGTAGTTTTTTACGCTGTCTAAATACTTTCATAGCTTGTGAAATAATGTAGTGAAAATAGATTGTTTTTGGCATGGACAAGGCACATCAATTTATTTCACTGTAAAACAGACAAGGCAATGCTAGATCTTATTTTAGATATCCGCATTGGAAATTCAATTACGATAAGTGACAAATACAGCATTGTTTCCCACAGGGGCTTCATGCCGACTGGCTGGTCTGAATATTCTAGATTCTGAATGACAGTATGTAAAATGTAGGGGTGGAATGATTGTTTTAGTATAACAATCATAGCTGCTATAGGGAGGACATAGCTGAGATAAGCGATCCCTAGTCCATAGAGAACACACAGTTTCAACCCCAAACATTACTATCAACCAAGATGACCAGAATGCACTCAACTAGTAATACTAATACTCTTGTCAGGAAGGGACCCACCAGAAAAAGGCTTGTGACCCGTTTTGAGCCTCATGGTTTAAGAAACACTGCTCTATATTCCATAGTGACCGTAATATTGACCAGTACTCCTCTGTGGCCACACAAGGAAATCAAAGCAAAGACAGCAAAGACATTATCCGTCCACAGAGGATTCACCCCAAGGGAAAACTGGAGGGAAAACTTGGCTGGAAAAGGGGAATTTCACCCTTTAAAGCGTAAAACCAACACTTGAACCCTCTTAGCAGTTGGATTTCAGTGCCTTTTCAACATTTGATTCACCTTGCAGCAGCTCTAAAGCGCTAAATGGTAATGATCTTAAATGATATGCGACTGCCTGGCAGTTTTCTGTAGGAGATTGGTAAAATTTATACAAAATCTGATACTGTTTGAACTAGCAGGGACTCCTTTCCCTGTGGAAACAGCTCTGTTCCCATGAGACTTGGAGCACAACTTGTTTTATTTCCAGAAATAAACCTGGCTATATCAGCTATATTGAGTCAATAATTCATTTTTAAAATGAATCTACAGACCATATGATAACACCATTAACACTTATTACTAAACAGTTCAGTCTTCTTACTCTGGATATGCTAGTGGCCTACTATCACTCAACATAGTGTATGCAAAAAAGTTAGCATGGAGCACTGGAGCCAGTGATCTACTGGGGGCATGTGCATGATTTTGGTGTCTATGTTCTCATCATTTAACAAAAACTTGGTATGTTCCTTTGAGGGAGAGACCAAAAGACATATGAGAATAAGGGGCTCTATGTGATTTGTTTCCACATAGATCACTGCTGATCCAGTTCAGATCATTGGTAAACTCAAGGAAAACCTCAATTTCTGTGATTACAAAGCAAGCAAATAAGCGAGTCACTGAACATTCCTCCACTGCGATAGCCATCGGTGTACAGTTGTACGCCAATGGGGAAACAAAGACTTTCATATGGGAAGAAAATGGTTTTTAGAAAGGATTTCATGCACGGAAAAAAGATTGGCATTAAAATTAACTGCCTGAGTCACATCCCTATGGGAAAAAAAAGATTTCATAAAGCGAATACAATGGTTTTACAGAGGCTTTCATGCATGAAAACAGAAATGTTGATGTAGGAACAGAAGGATTGTCATGAGAACATCATGCCTGAGCATAATGATGCCTAAATTTGAAAAGCGCATCATGGTATGGCGTACACTTAAAGCCTTTGACCCTGATTCTATGGTTTCTGGGGTTACGTGTCGTCGTGTCAAGTCCATCCAAAAAAGCAAATCCCATAATCCTTGGTAAGGCACTGAGACAGAAAAGCAATAAACAAAGAGATAGAGGGAGTACAAGGCTGGAATGAGTCAACAGAGGTTAGGAGCTAAAAAGCGGCCAAGAAAGAAATCTATATTTGCTCTGTATTTGTTTCTTCTACTAGAAGACCTGCACAAATCCCCATATGGAACTGCATTTAAGACTTTTCAACACTTTTTAAGGCCTTAAATTTAGATTAAGCGCAGTTATGGAAAGAGATGGAGGAGAAGAAATTACCTTAAAAGCCCTGAGCTGATCGAGGCAGATAGAGATCATTCCCTGTTATGGAGAAAGACCTATAGAAAAAAAAACGATGGGGGGAGGAAAGAAAAACAGCGGGACAGAGGTTATCTGTCCCTAGTAGTGGCAGAGAGAAGTAAATCTGTTCTGAATTAGTTCCTACTATGTCATACCAGAGCCATGCGCTCACTCCTCAGAGACCACAGGGGCTCTCCCTATTCCCATGTACAGGGGCAGGACCCGGCTATGGGAGTGTCCACAGCTCCAGTATCATCCAGACAACACAGAAACCCAAGCAAGCCCAACAATCCACGCAAGTATGCAAGAATATTACTAGTAGTAGCAGCAGTAGTAGCAGCTGCATTATCCTGCGTTTCAGTGGAAAGTTTTAGTCTCCTAAGCGGTTTCAGATGCTTATCCAACGTGACAAGAATCAAATTTGGGGTAAACATTGAATACTTGGCATTTTTTGACATGAAAATTGCCATATTTAAGGATGTTGACGATGATGGCCCTCAAAACCCATATTGGTCAAACCCTACTCAGTAAAACACTGGGCTCGTTTTCAAGGTATCTAGAGGACAAATAATGAAAAAAATATTTACTTATGCTTCGCTTCTGTTCTATTCAACAAAGGATGCAGTGATGTCCACATGTCCACATACATAAGAGACCATGTTTACCAGGGAACACATGTTTGAACGTGGTTGAGACAAAGCTATCGTGGTGAAAAGTCATTAGGGGTTGTCCGAGGGTCACGACCCCCGACCCCGACTGTGAACTGGCCAACTACCGTGTCAGAGGTCAAAGTTCAACTGACACAAGAGTCTGGTTTGAAGGGGGGGAGAAGGTGTTGGGGAAGCTACTTTGAAAGTCTAATTTTACAAGCTGCCCGTTATCCCACATGGGAAGAAGTTGGACTACAGCGAAGCTTTAAAAACTTTGTAAAAAATGATAAGCTGTATTTTATCTGAAGTAAAGTGAAAGAATGCTGACTGTGTTTCTATAGTGGCCGCACTCTGACAGCTGCCTGCCTGCCAGGAACTAGAGTCAAACCAAATAACTCACCCATCTGGCTTCATCACTTTCTGTTGGATGTAACGTCCATCACTCCCACATTTAAATTCAGCCTGGACCCAAACCCAAACTACACCATTTGGCTTCTTCATAGGAAACAATGGAAGATATGTTAGCTTTCTGACACTGTTCAAATTTGAATTTAGTTGAACTACTAGAAGATAAGCAGAAGATAATTTCAACATGCTAAATTGGATTTATATTAAATCTCAAAAGGTGTCTCTTTGCTCTTACTGACTGTGAATTTTATCATACAGCTAAAATCCTGGCATTAAGCATACCAAATAATGAAGATCTCCACTGGTCAGCTTCTGCACGATGTGGATTATTTGGACAAAGCCCATGTGTTGGAACACTGAATCTCTCTCTAGCCTCAGTTGACCTTGACACTAGAAACACACACACACACACACACACACACACACTCACACCCTTATGAAGAGACAAACACATACCCAGCCAAGCAATCAGACATGCAGCTTATTTCCATAATGAAGTTCAGAAGGTGAAATAAAGTCCCGTCCTCCCTCTCTTCATCTCTTCCCCCGCTCTCCGCCTTTCACTGCTGGTGGTCCTATTAAATCCTCTCTGTCTCTCCAGCCCTCGTCTTTCCCCTGGCCATTCAGAAACTCATTAGACTGTTGGACGGCAGAATATCACTGATAATATTTCATCAATCTATCTCCTGGGCTTTCGACCCGTCTCCTGGGTATTATATAGCGCCCCTCCATGTGGCGCTGGACACTTCTAATGCTCCATCTTCGTCTTTGCAGCAGGCATCCAGATAGCCCTTATGAGTTTAAGTCCACATGAAGCCAATTACACAATCTGGCACTGGGCAGGGAGAAGCAGAATAAATGTAATATCTATTCATGAATCTCTGTTTTGTGTGCTACCTCTCCACTTGTGCAATTGTGAGCTCTCATATCACCTTTTTGATTGCTCTGTTGAAACCTATCAGTGGTTCTAAATTTGCTTCATACTGGAGCTTGACGTCAACGCCCAAAACCTGATGAATCCCAACTGAACCCGACTAATCCCACTGGGCTCGGGATGGGCCTGGCTGAAGTTCTCATAATCTTAATTGCTCCCGTTAGCGTTGGGCTCGAGTTCAAAATTATTGTCGAAAAGTTTCTTCGCCGTTTATTAGCAAACTTATTACGGAACTTTGGACTTGCACTCAAGTAAAGCCGTTATCCCTTTGGCTTGTTTTGACAGAAATTTGGGGGTTCGGGTCAAGCCTGAGTCCAGCCCTACTTCGTACAAAATAAAACTAATTTTACGACTGAACAGTTTCCAGACAGGGAGACAGGAAAGAATAATATTTCATTAAGGCCCCGTCATCTATATTTTAAAGGAGCAATAAGTAAGATTTCTACTGCCCCATAGCACAAACAGACCATATATTTATTGGGGGTTTATCGGGTTCTTGATCAATACCACTTGACTATTTACTAATCACTCAATCAGGTGCTGAGATTTCTGGCTTTCAAAACTCACTTTTGCAGCCTGTTTTGGAACAAAAACGCCAATCACTGTAGGTTCAAGACAGTCCCAAAGGTCATAGGTCAAACCTTTTTTAGGGCCGGTGGTGGACAAAAGTTGAGCTCAAGACAAAGTAGAAAACTCTATCTACAACACTGCCCAACAAAGACCTTGTTGTTCAAAACATTCCAATAAAGCAGTGGCCTCCAATCCCAGAGTACCGCTGGTTTCTATTATACCAGGTAGTAAATTACATTCACCGGGCGTCCCAGGTGTAAATCAGTCCCTGATTAGATGGCTAGAATGAAAACCAGCACGGCTCTGGGTCCCGAGAACTGGGCTTGAAGACTACTGCAATAAAGCATTGGGAGTTTGAATCCAGGGTGTGGATGTATTTTTCCATTCATGCTGTAATATGTCTCTCTTCTTGCGTAATTAGGAGTTTTTACGGTACGATCTTGGTGATCCGATTGCTTTGGGAATGTAGGTCATTTCAACAAGTGAAATGTTAGGGATGTTAATTAATACGCTACCTCCGCTCCTGTGGTTGTGAGGCATTTTCGAAAGCCAATTCATTAAAGCTGCACTACACAGCTCCGCATGCTAGTGGCCCCGAATGACAGCGAGAGGCAACCGTTTGAATTTTGAGGACTTCACTACTCCAGAAATCCTATAAGATGACATCAGCAAAATAAATGTCTTCTTAGTGTGCTGTGGGGAAGAGGTTCAGCCGTCACTGCTGAGTCACTCACTGCTGTTTATATCTTGTTTTGGGAAGAAAAAAAAAAAAAAAAAAAACCTCTCAAAAACGGATGCGTCAGTGATACGGACCGCCGCTGTGGTCTCGAGACAGAATTCCCCTCTGGTATCAATCACTGTGAAGACACTTCAAAGCAGCTTAAGCTCAAGTTCTCATGGGTTTCAGAGATCACAAGCTATAAGTAGACTCAAAACACGATGTGCCTGTTAGACACTTTATTGCCTCTTTTCATTTCTTAAACCTCCGCCCTGACGAGTTGTGTACTGGGGTTCGACCTAAATGGGTTTATGAAGGCCGATACCATCACCGATATTATTGCACTCAAGTGTCCGATAGCCGATATTTTGTGCCGGTAGTCGATATCGTTAAATTTGACAATTTTTGCGCCAAAACATTCCAAAACATCCAAGCATTCAGTGTTTCCTCAAGACTTTTATTCCTGTCAGGGTGGAAAAGCCTCTGAAACAGCATTTAGACCATAGAACACTAACCCCCCCCCCATGGATGGATTAATGAATACTGTGGAATTCAATCAATATGTAGCACTAGAATCAATTCAGGTTACGGGCGTCCCATAGACAACCAGTTTAGTATTGATCAATTCTAGAATAAATATGTAATCAATCAAACTGCATCATATCCATCATATCAGAGGTGGACCACACTGACTGGTTTTTAATAAAAGGCTAATATTGGTCCAATATATCAGTCTAAACCTATTCTCAACTAGAGATAGATCAGGAGATGGCATACTGCTTGCAGCTATGGTCAGACCTTGCAAATAAACCTTTCAGAAATTGAGCAAAAAAAAAGAGCCTTATTTTCAGACTGACCATGCACTATTGGAATTCAGTAAGGAATTTTAAATGGATTTCAAGGGCTCTAGGGTCACGGAACTCATCTTTTAATTCAATAGTAAAAGAATAAAATGGCCCGACATGGCAAGAACAAGATTTCCGCCTGATTACATTGGGAGTTAAGCCTCAAACAGATAATGTAAGCTAACCATGGGGCCTCCTTTTATATTTTAATACAGGGAAAGCAATGTCTCCTCTGCAATCTTTTATAGCGGTATTAGTTACAGCCTCTGATGTGGTTTGAAAACGGCTTTTATTGGAGTACTTAGATCATGTTACCAGGAATAATTGCGCTTTAATTTGTTTGTTGATGAATTTCCACCGTCTTTCCATTTCTCTAGCGGTCAGGGACGGCTGCTGCTGCTGAGCGGAGGTAGGGGAAACCGGGGGAAGTAGAGAATCGCACGAACCGAGATGACAGAGAGCATTAGGAGAGCTCAAAAAAGGGGGTTTGAAGATGCGCTGACAAGCTGCGGGCTGCGTCTGAACTCTTCACTCCTCTTTCACTCATATACACTTAGCCTCCCGACCGCGGGCAGGCCACCGGGAATCCATGCGTCCGTGGCGTGTCCGATCGGCTTACGTTGCGCGACTTTTGTTTTTATTTCCCGCGCTTCCTTCCGCTTCTCGCGTTTTGGATGTCCTTCCTTACCGCCTCTCGTTCTGTCAATCCCGTTTCTCCCGTTTCCTCTTTCCCCCTGTTCATCTCTGGAGTAGATTCCCTCCATTTTCTGTTTTCCCTCGTTCCGACACTCGTCTGTTTGTATGAGTGCGACTTTGCGTCTCCGTTCACATGCTCGCTGACCCTCGACTAAAGCGAACCCCTCCTGTCGGATGCGTGTGTGTGTGTGTGTGTTTCTGTATGGACATGCTTAAATTAGTCCTACAAATGTGAGTGGATGGACACACACCACTGAGCATGGGACGCAAGAGAGCGAGGACACACACACACACACACCGAGTGTAAACTAATCTCTCCTGACTCTCTTAGTCAAGTTGAGTGCCATCACACGGCAGCTTATGGCTTATTGAATAAGCCAGAGGAAGAGCTGTCACTACTACAACAGGGCAATGAAGTGAACACCACTCATCTTAATATATTGGCAGAGACGTCGCGTATCTACAACTGTGTATCCTATTTCTATATCCGCAGGTTTCAGAAAGTCAAACGCAAGACTTTTTAAGAACTGTTTAATGCCACATGGAATTGAATTGAAGACCAATTTAAAAAACAATGTTGGCAAAACCAGCCTATTTCTGATTGAACATAACAACTTTAATATATGCACTGTACAGAGCATATATTAAATGCTGCAGCCATTTGCAAGTCGCATCATGTATTCTGGCATGAATTTAGATCCAGCTGGAGAGATGGGACACAAGTGGCATATGCTGGCCGTCAGCTCTCCTTTATGTAAGCATGTTGGTTTATAATAATAATAGTACCTCTGACCTAAATTCACATTGACTGACTACACCTGACACACACACACATTTACACATGCATTTGTATTACTATACTTGTGAAGGCCTTCCATTAACTACAGTCATTCTCTGACCCCCTAGCCCTCACATATAATCACTTTCACTCAACCTGCCTCATCTACTTCAGTTACTGGCTTTCCCAGAATGCCTTTCAACAACCCCCAGAGAAGGGGTGTGAGAGTGTTGCTTTCAATCAAAAGGTGGGTATGTGGTCATATATAGCCAGCTAGCCAACTAGATATTGAACATTGGGGCGTGTCTATGATCACATCCCTTACTCAAAACATTCAGCATTTGTCGTGGCTGCATTGCATTCTGGTCTACTGAGGCTACTGTGGGTGGAGAAATTCTTATCTTTGGTACTCTAGAAAGAAGCCATCGCTCTTTTATGCTGAGGGACTGAGACCAAAACCTGACGTTTACCGTTGTTTTAGATCGCTGAAACATTTTCTGCTTTCAAACTCCATTGTAGCTGCATTAGAAATAACTGTATGTGATGTCAGTCCATCTACATTTGGCATTTAGCCACAGGAATGAGAAAAATACACCACATAAAGAATTGGGCATAGAAATTTAAGGGACATTGCCAATAGCTGTGTTTTAACAATGTTTAAGTGTTACAGGTTGTATTTTTCCATTAATTATCCATACAACATAAAGCTACTGACATTCTAACATTAACCCTAACCCAAATCCTAACCTATAAACTAGCCTCTTGTTTAAGCGAGGACTAGCAAAATGCCCTGATATTGGAGGATTTGCCTCATCTTTCTATCCTTGTGAGTACATTTAGTCCTCATAGAACACACACACACACACACACACACACACACAGCTGCAGTGATTGTTGCATTGCGTTTTACTCAGCTGACTCTGTGCGACCCTAATTTCAGACATCATTCTCTGAGAGAGAAAAAATATATCACCAAATGAGCCAGAAATAAGTTATGGAGCGTACAATGGACGTTTCCTTGTTTTCTGATAAACGACTAATGCTGGAGGTTAATGAGGATTCACCAAACAACGCGTAGTGGAGGTTAATGGGAATTTGCCAAAATGACTCCCACTCAAGGTTAATGGGGATTCCAGTTCAGGGCTGAAAAAGCTTAGAGGATAAACTGGTAAATTTGCTCCGGAGGAAATCACACAGTTATAAAGGCAGTGAAGCAGGGGATCTGCAGGGTTTGGAAAGCCAGAAACTTTTAATACCTTTTTAATATCACCTGGAACTCAATTTAACTTTAATTTAACAACCAAAACAAAGACGCAAAGCTGGCATAAACAAAGCAAACCCAGTCCATTTCCGATTGACCATAGCTAATGAAAGGTCTGGGACTATAAATAGGCAGTGTAAGAAAAAAGACAACAGGAAATTAATTGTTAAGGGACATGAAGTCCAGCTGTGCTTAGTAGAGCAGATATGATGCATATTGTACCACTAACCCTGTTCTGGATTAAGAGTGGATAGAGCAACCTGTCATTACATGCTGAAAAATAAAGCCTCTAATAACTGGATTTAAGACAGTTTAATGCTTTTTAAGGACTTAAAATTGGATAATTTATACTTTCTCAGACTTTTTAAGGACCTGCAGATACCCTGTGAGAGAGGGAGAGGGAAATAGCACCATTAAATGCTGCTGACCTGCACACACACACACACACACACACACACACACATCAATCAGCATCCCACAGGCACCGATATGAACAGACTTATCTTTTTGACACATCCCGAATGTTGAAACACACACACTAATCTGTGACAATCAGCGCTTTTCCCAGTCCATTTGACACATCAGATAAGACGCTCCCCACAAAAACACAAGAAAATGTCAGAATCACACACACACACACACACACACACACACACCTCAGCGGGTCTCCACATCACTGCTCAGACTGGCTGTCAGCCTGACAGACACATTGAGTCTTTGTAATTGAAGTACAGAGAGAAGCTTGAGAGCTTGTGGGAATGGTTCTACAGGTAGAGAGGCAAGGACACACACACACACACACACACACACACACACACACACACACACACACACCCCCCTCTGGCATCTTTCACTGTTGACAGTGAAAGATGCTTTTTGAAAGTTTTTGAATACTGCTATTTCTGCATTGAAGCTACCGATAGATAGGATAATGATGAGAAGAAGAAGAAGAAGAAGAACACAGAGAAGATGGCGGCAAAGACAAAGCCGAGGAAGAAGAACCAGGTGTCCCACCGTGGCCCTGGGGTGAAAATTCCCGTGACCTTTTCCCATGACTTTTCCATAATGACCGAAACATTCTATTCCTTCACGGTTCGTCGGTGTTGTTTACCAGGCTGGTTTGCTGGTTTTCCCGTGAAGTGACTCAGGGGTAAAATGACCTGATATCACCTAACGTTCCATAATTGCACAATATTCCAGGAATTCCAGCTGGGGGAACCTGTTGATACCAGTTGAACATAATTCATGCGTATTTTGTGCGGAATCAAATGCTGCATTAAAATCAAATCAAGGTCTTCCCATAGAGAACCAGTGCAGTATTGATAAATGATACGGTAAATACATAATTAAACCGCATCATATCAGAGGTGGATAACACTGACTGGACCAGATCTGATTTTTAATAAAAGGTCGGCTCCATATATCACTCCAACCTTAGTGTGGGCTCTGATGCATTTAAGTGGAATTAATTACACTCTCAATTATACACAACTCGGTGAAAGCACCCACACACTGTCCCTTAGCGAACTGTCCACCACTCCACCCTTCTCTCCCTCCGACAGACCACATGTACTGTAATTAACGTCAACGCCTTATCTGTCGGGAGCACGCGTGGACGAGAGACGCCGGCTGTGAGGAAGACAAAAGGCAAGGGGAGAGAGAGAGAGAGAGGGAGGGAGAGAGAGTCGAAGAGAACGAGAGGAGAGCTCAACCTAAAAACTACTGATAATGGTTTTGTAGATAAGAGTCTATAGCTAAAACCAGCAAGCGGCAACACACACCTGTCTCCAAAACTCTGTGTGAAAGTAAGTGAGAGTGTGTGTGTGTGTGTGTGTGTGTGTGTGTGTATGTGTGTGTACATGTCTGGGCCTTTCAAAGGAATTTCATTTCCAATATACAGGCTGTTGAGGGTCCAATTTCCTGGCCAGTGTAGCGGAGCGCAGACTGTCTGAGGTGTGTGTGTGTGTGTGTGTGTGTGCATGTGTGTGTGTGTGTGTGTGTCATAGCAAGCCGGAGTCCAAACCTTAGCAACGGCAACCAAGCGAGAGATGAGCATCGCTAGGAAGAGGGGAAGAAGAGAGTAAAAAGGAGGAAGGGAGCGCGGGAGAGGTAGAGGGAGAGAGAGAGACAGACACAGAGAGAGAGAGAGAGAGAGAGAGAGGGATGAGGACAGTGTGTGTAATGGAAGTGACAGAGCAAAGCCTCTACACCTACAAATCACTGGACACGGGGACACACACACACACACACACACACACACACACACACACACACACGGCAAGCCTTGTTCTAGTCTGCTGAATACAAACAATACAACTTCTGAGTCACTTCTGTCTCCAGCATAAGAAACTTCTCTCTTCTTTCCTCAGACAAAAACTCTTTTCTCCTTCTTCTCTCCTCTCATCTGTCATGCTATCACCTGGAGTTAGACCAATATATGGGGCTGACATTGGCCTTTTATTAAAAATCAAATATGGTCCAGTCAGTGTCATCCCCCTTTGAGTCTAATGAGACATTTTGATGACATTTTTTGGGGAATTTCTTGGCATAAAAAAGGATGACATTTAAAGATACTGAATTTCAGCCAAAAATATCGGCAGCTTCAATCCTAAAAACCCTGGTTGAACCCTGCTCCTGAGTGGGCCGAGAACGCTTTCTCCGACCTCGCTCCTCTCCTCTCCTCTCTCCTCTCTTATCTGTCCGTTTCACTTCATCACGCTTTCGGACCGTCCTGAAATTCTTTCAGCACGACTCTTTCCTCCTTTCTTCTGTCCGTGACTCGCTCCGTTCTGCTCTATCGCAACCTGTGTCTCTCAAGATAAAATCAGACTAAGATTGGAGCGATACCGACGTTTTTGTACAGAAGCTGCAGATGGCCGACGTTGCCAGATATTCAAAAATCTATAAATGTGACAGTTTTCATCCCAAATTTGTAAGATTTTTTATTATTTTCCATGTAAGTTGAATTTCCAGAGGATGTTCCATCCTGACGAGAATAAATTTACTGATACTGAACATGGGCACAAAATATCAGTGCTTCAGTATAAGTACCCAACATTCATCTGCATCGCATTATCATTCCTATTCCTTTTTAAATATGGTAAAATGCAATTGAAAGGCCATTTTTTAACTCGAGCCTCTAAGGCAGTTGGTTGGCGGACTTCAAACAGCCGAAAAAAAGAAGAGAACCCAGTTTGAATTTTCCAAACAGTTCCACTAGGGGTGGAGCTCATGTGGAACTTCTGTGCAACCTCACACTGACGTGAGAGAGATTCACCCACAAGCATACGGTGTGTATGACCGTGTCCTTGAGAAATAACCTTGAAGCGTGTGTTTGTGTGTGTGTTGTCAGACTTGACATCCTCCCGCTTGGCAGCTCTGTCTTCTCTGCCGCGCACACACACATACACACGCACACTAATGAGATGCAGCCTCAGTATGGCATGTCTCCCTCCTGCAGAGTCACACACATGTGCTGTTTCACAACTGCATACTTCCAGGGACATTGATCTCACACATTTCCATTTCCATACTCCCAGGCCATTTCCAGACTTTACATTCTTGATTGGTTTTGAAGATGTTGGCCCTCCATCCATTTCCATGCTGATTACCGTCAAATTTCACTGAACATGTTGCGTTGCATTAATGTGGCGTTCTAGCTGCTCCACAGAATGCTTTTATTTTGAAGGAGTTGGAAAAGTGTCTGGACCAGATTCATCAATATGCAGAAGTACAGCTTTTACACTATATGTGCAGATTGTGATACATTTTATGATGTATTGTGAGTCAAGACATCAGATAACAACCAGTGTCAACTTTATTTCTCATTATTTCAATGCACTATATGTGGATGAACATACAGTAAAATGTTACATGTGTGATAAAAGCGTAGCTTGTAAGCAAGGCTATGTTGAATTTATGAAAACATTTAGAGTGCGTGTCATGCACCACATGGTGCCCAGCCCGTATGTGCTCACAAGAAACAGAGGTATCATGTTCAACCAAACAAATAACAATACAAATCAAAGTCATACATTCAAACCAACAGCCTCTCCCTTCTCAGTTTCCATGCTTTCCAAATGAAACTAGCCACGCCAAACACTTCCTCTCTGAATAACCTCAACCTCATCTCCCAAACCAACAGCTCAGGCTTCTTGATTTGCATTTTCTCAAGTAAAGATTAGTTCCTCATACAGCGTACAGTCAAACAAATAGTGAAATTCATCTCTGACAACACCCAGTTCACATACAGTACATAATCTCTCTTCCTCAACAATAGAATTGAACCTGCCCCCCTCAATTGCAAGAGGGAGGCACAAAGGTAAAGTAACATAAGGATGTTCTCAATTTGATTACATGTTCTATGTTTTGGTTTGAGCCAGATGCCAGTAGCCTATTTTTTAAATAACCTATGCTTTATATAGTGAACGCTACTTCCTAAACCATTTCTAAAAATATATTGCTGGTCAGCTTCACCGAACACAACATTCATATCAATACACCATGGATAGTTATGTGCTTTATCCCAGTTACAAACTTTACTTTTTTCCCCAGTTTTTAAGCACTGTGATTGGCCCGAAGGTTTAAACACCGGCCAGCCGGCAAACGTTGGCGTTAAAACCGAACCGAACCAGGTGTTTAAGCGCCCAAAACAGGTGCAACCACCGGTACTGCCCTGTGTTTATTTTTTCAGATCCAGACGGTCAATAACACCCCTGGATATACAGAATTATTTCCACAGACAAACAGCAGGGAGGACAGGGGGCATCCTTTTGGAGTCCAACGCCCATCTTGGATGAGCTTCACTTGCCGAGAATATGAACATAACTGCAGTTTCTTAGATATTTTCGAGACTCATGGAACGCATGGAAACATTTCCAAGCATTCTCATTCTGAATTAAAACGATCTGCTTGGAACAAAAGAACAAAGAAAACAACAAACCATTCATCTAAAAACCCTGAAATCCTGCAAAAAAGTTAAATAGAATGAACTTAAGGACAGTGGATGGTGGGATCTCTATCTCTATTGCACTGTATAGTTCAACCTCTAAGAAAAACAACTTTGCAACCAAAGTCCTGACAACTGAAAAAGAAGGGTAAACACCCTACACACCCACACGATTACTAACACAGATACAGACGCAGCTATTTTAACAGCTTTGTTTATTACGTTTACAAGGTTATAAATAACTGTGCGGTATGGCTGGGTTTCGCTATGTCTGGCTATTCTGCTTAGAATGACCCATAAACCCTGCTATCAGACACTGATGACACCTAGACACACACACACACACACCAGAGAGGACACATTCCAATTTTCTGACTTTTAGGGGAATTTGGGGTAATTTCAAACAGACCTTTGTTGCATGTCATCCCCCTCTCTCTACCAATCTTTCCTGTCTCACTGTAAACAACAGCGAATAGACATCCAAC
Organism: Centroberyx affinis; assembly: GCF_046629955.1. Taxonomy (NCBI): domain Eukaryota; kingdom Metazoa; phylum Chordata; class Actinopteri; order Beryciformes; family Berycidae; genus Centroberyx; species Centroberyx affinis. The sequence continues at coordinate 1,835 of NW_027282460.1, read as the reverse complement.
TCAAAATTAATGATTGTTTTACACACTAAAGTCGGTTTGTGTGAACTGTTCCTTTACCAAACAAGTCTGAACATGTTGCGTTTATTTGCTGGGCGGGGCAGAGTCATTTTCTCATCCACTGTAAACATAAAGGAATCGCATTAGAGGGGGAGGGGAAGAGGGGGGGGGGGGGGGGAGATGGAGTGAGCGGAGGAGGAGGAGGAGAAGGGAAAAAAGAGAAAATGAGAATGAGAGGAGGGGAAAATGAAAAAAAAAGAGCAGTAAAGAAGGGAGAGAGGGCAAGAAACGGGGGGGGACAGAGTGAGAAAATGAGAGCAATGAGAAGAAAAGGGGCGGAAAGAGGTATAGGAGATGAGAAGGAGGGAGGGAAGATTTAAAAAAAAAAAAGGAAGGGAAGGAGGGGAGGAAGATGAGAGGCTAAGGAGGAGTGAGGAAAGACAATAAAATGAGAGCAAAAGGGCAGGTGGAAGAGGACAAAGTAACAAGAGGGAGTGAAAGAGGAGGAGAGAGAAAATTAGAGGGTAAAAGAAAAGGGGAAAGGATTTTTTTGGGGGGGGGGGGGGGGGGGGTTGTTTGGCAGCGAGTACTTTCCATTACTGGCAAAATAAACCGATACCATATGACTAATCACCCTCATAACGCAACCAGGAATTTACTACAACACACACACACCCACACACTTGAAAAAAAGAATTGCTCTAATAACCGCAAGAAGGGGAGAAAGAAAGAAGGGAATGAGAGAAACAAATGGAGAGAACAAGAGCGAAAGGGGCGGCGAGAGGTTGAGGTTGAGAGAGGAGGAGAAACAGAGAGAAAAAGAGAGAGAGAGAGAGAGAGCGAAAGAGAGGAAAGGGGCGGAGGAATAATCCCATTCATTCCAGACAGAGCACACCTCCAGGAAATACCTGCTGATCTGAGGATGGCAAACAAAACACAACAGGAAATAACAGCTGGTCCCAGAACAGCATCAATCTGCTGCTGCTTACTAACAAAAACATGAAACAGGAATACACAAAGTTTTTTGACCTTGTAGTAATACTTATATGGCCTGCAGATTCATAAAAATAAAAATGAAATATTATTCTCAATGTAGCGGATGTAGCGACAATCTATTTTTGGAGCTATTTTAGATGAGCAACCTCTTATTCATCCGCTGCACAGTGACTTCTAGCTGTAAACAGTCTGCCATCGCCCATACCTTCACTTCTTATGGTAATCAGGGAAAGTAGTTCCTGGTAGCTCAAAGCAGTGTCATTTCTATATCATATTTTGTGCATAATCTCTTAAACAAAACTGATAGACTTAGCCATATATCATTCCAGATTACTGACCATCTAGCTTTAGAGCTGCTACAAGTTCTCATTTTCTGATATTTGAGATGCTAACTGCCTGTTATCACTCAACATATTGTGTGCCAAGTGTTAGCATGAGCCTAGGCTTCTTTGAGACAGTTCATGTGTTACTTTTCAAAACAGCATATGTTAATCACAATACATTTTAACACAACATGTATTGTTATTAATATATCTTGTGTTGAAAAGTAACATAGTGTCTTCTTTGGTACAATGTACATCTGTATGTGTTGACGTCACATAACAGACCGCTGTTTTACATTGCTATGGTTGCAGTTCTGCTGGACCTATTTTTTTTTTTGCCAGAATTACAAAATCATTTTAAATCAATATTTCATGACAAATGATAAATGCCTTTGGTAAGTCGCCATGTAATTAAGCGGATAATGTATACCGGCTGGCTGTACTTACATACTGTATACTAAAGTGTTAGTATGGAGCACTGGAACCAATGATCTACCAGGGACACATGGATGACTTTGG
>NW_027282459.1:0-62500 GCF_046629955.1 Centroberyx affinis | reverse complement strand
CTCGTCCTTGAGACAACCTCCCATTGTGGACGGGACTCAAAAGACAGCATTGTGTTTAATTTGTTTTTACCTGGAAGGTCATCAAGCCTCAAACTAAGCTGGGAGAGGAGGAGGGGGGGGGTCGGAGCGAGCATTCCTTCTGATTATAAAACCCTAAACAGATTCTGCCCAATGTCACATTTATCATTTTCAAACAGCTAATATCTTCAGATGAAATAGAAAATAATGGTGACCCTACCTCTGCCGCGAAGACGCCGGACGGAGGGAGGGAAGGAGGGGATCGGGTCAACCTTCAGACGCCCCCCCCCCCCCCCCCCCCATGATGTCCAGAGAGAGAGAGAGAGAGAGAGAGAGAGAGGGAGAGAGAGAGAGAGGGAGGCGATGTATTTTAAAAAGCTCTCCTGACCTGTAGGTACCCAGTCAAGCGTTCGCTTAAATGGACAAGCCATAGTTTTAGAATGTGCTTTGTGTAGCAGATTTTGAAATGCACTATTACATTTCAAAGGACACACATGTTCACGCGCTGTCTCTCCCCTCTCTCTCGCACACACACACACACACACACACACACACACACACACACACACACACACACACAAACACACACTTACGGAGGCAGCATAGGGCATTGGTGTCAGCCCAAGGTTTCTGGCAAGGTCCTCCGGGTAATTCCCATTCACCTTGTCCAGGTCCTGTGTTTGTGTGTGTGTGTGTGTGTGTGTGTGTGTGTGTGTGTGTGTGTGTGTGTGTGTGTGTGTGTGTGTGTGTGTGTTTGGACGCTTCTTTTTTTCCTCTATCCGCGTGCGATCGGACTCATTCTTATGAGAAAGAAGTAGGGGAGAAAACGGCAGAAGTTTTGGAGGTCAAAAACAAATCACAGCCTCTCCCCCTCTCCGCGCCCGGTGTATTTGTGCGCGGCGCGTTTGTGTTTGTTCGGGCGCTCCAATATAGTGGCAAATTGAGGAGAGCGTGCTGTTGTGACTACAGGTATTTGCAGAGACTGTCTATATGCAAATGATAAAAGGATGTGAACATAATGACCCGGCGGCGAGAGAGAGAGAGAGCGCGGCGCCGGGTGGCTGGCTGTTTAGCATGAGGCGGAGCGGTAAACTTTCATCCGGCAGTTCAGGTGCATGAGTATGTGTGTTTTGCCCGTTTTTTTATGTGTGTGGACGCACATGTGTAGGGAGGTGGAGGGGGGGGGGCAGACAAAGTAACAGAAACACCGAATAATACATGAATATCAAGAATCTAATAAGGAGCAGGGCCAGCACTTTGCCTTGAGAGCAGCTTCAGCTTTCTTCAAGAAGGAAAGCCTCCAGTTCTTGTTTTTTTTGTTTAATATATACAACATATAACAACATATAACATATAACACAGTGATTCTCAGCCTTTTTCGTATTAAGGACCCCTAATGTAGTCCACATTAGGGCCACGGACCCCCATTTGATGAGATTTTTTCTCTCAATTGGACCCAAATCTGAGATTATTTTTTATTGTTAGATATGATTTTGTCCAGAACTCCATGACTATCTATATTCTACATTCTCTAATTGTGTTTAACAGTGTTTAAAAGTTTAACAATTCATCAATTTGCTGGGGACCCCCTGGAACCCCCTCAAGGACCCCTGGTGGTCCCCGGACCCCATGTTGAGAACCACTGATATAACATATACGGTACATACATAAGGTCCCCCTGGCGACCAATCTAGACACACCATGGGATTGACATGTCATGACCAAAAGAACCGATCTAATTCCCCCAAACAAATACCATAACATATACACATATACATACGCACACCCACATACATCCACACAGATAATGTAATACATAATAATGCACACACTCATGCTTACATATACACACACACCCACACACATACACTATACTGTAGTTCCATGAAATCAGAATATGTACAGAGGTAGGTGAATAGGCCAAAACAAGAAAACAAAAGAAAAATTAAATAGATAAATAATAATATCAATAGTTATAATGGTTGTAATGATCATAAAAAATATATAATTAGATAAATAATTCTTCATCAGTGTAATGAGGTCCTAACTGGGTCAAGACCGGTCCACCGGGCATAGGACCAGCACCTTGATTATTGATTATTATTATACCTGTGATTGTACCTGCACACATACACAATCAAGCCTCCAGTTCTTTGAGGGATGAAGGAGGTGGAGATCTACTTCCCATGAAGGTTCAATGATGTTTAGGTCTGGTGATTGGGGAGGCCATGGAAGGAGTTTGGCTTCATCCATCTTTCTTAGCAGTGTGTATGGGGGGGGGTTATCATCTTGGAATATGGGAACATCATGCGGGAATAATGGGCCTCATATTCCTTGGCCATGGTACGACCATTCAGAGCAATCAAAAGACCTAATGACTCTCACAATAATAATATCCCATTTTTACACTAAAACACCTAATAGAAACATCAATATTATACAATCATGAAAATAATAAAAAAACACAGAAGTTCAGAAACCAGTCCAAACTTAGAACTGTCCTAGAAAAGATGTTTCACTATACTAACTTACTCAGCAGCCATTTTTTCAGTTGTTTTTGAAGGGTTGAAGGGTTGAAGGGGGGCCATTCACCTTTTAGGGGGGGCAGGTGGCACCCCATTGGCCTCACCCTTGGTATATAGGGGTCCGATGACTGACTGATCTGTATTTGGCTCCTGATGCCGTGGGAAAAAGAGTGAAAGACGACGCGTTAGAACATCTTACTTTTCTTACTGATTTTTCCCAACTTTGCCTCATGTTGCTTTGAAAATAGAAAAAAACCCATTTAAAACTAATGACTGTCAGACTTTTTTTTTTATATACTGTATATATATATATATGTGTTTATTGATTTTTGATTCAGAAAACATTATGATCAAAACAAAACAGAACATCTCGGCGCACAGACTCACACATTCAAACAGGCAAGTGACTCAGGAATTACATAAAATAAAAATAACAAATAGCTAAATAGCAGGTATCACACAGGTCCATACTACATAAACCCTCTTGTAAGAATAGCAGAGATATCTAAACCAAAATATGACATAAAAGGCTCCCATGTTCTACGAAATACATTGTCTTTGTGATGTAACATGCATGTCAAATAATCCAATGATACATATTCAAGTATGACCTTATGCCAATATGTTTTAGATGAAACTTTGTCTGTTATCCAGTTCAAAAGAATGTAGTTTCTTGCACAGAATGTTAGCATTTTGTTTCCCTTTATATTTGACTGTCAGACTTTTAAAGCTGACACACACTGCTAATTGGCACTCTGCTTTTCCACATGATGTTTGTGTTATTTTGTACCTCCTGCACATACACACACACACATGCATCTGCCTGTAAATGGGATTTCGCTTCCCTTCTCCCCATGCGTGTGCCTTGCGCAATGTGTGTGTGTGCAAGTGTGTGTGTGCCTCCTTGCATCAGTACGGAGGGCTGGAAAGAGCCTCATCATTGCCAGATAAGAGGACATGCTCCAAGTGGCGAGAGCAGAGAGAGAGAGAGAGAGAGAGAGAGAGAGAGAGAGAGGACGGGGCAGGGCATGGGGGAACGGGGGAAACGAGGATGCGGTCTTAAGTGTTAGTGATGGACTAGACAATGGAAGGTGATGTAGGATTTAAATCAACTCTTCCCCCCTCGGAGCACCGGGGGCTGATGGGAGAGGAAATGGCTCTCTGATGCCATCCAGTGCAATACCACTTGTTGTGGAGGCTCTATCCGTCTGTCTGCCCGCTGCTTTCGGGTTTTCTTTTCTCCTCTCTCTCTTGTCCGACTCGCCGCTGGTTTGAATCCCAGTTGGGAAAACGTAGGTGGGGAAACCAATATCTTCCTCTCTGTCTGTCTGCCCTTATCCCTCTTTTTTTTCTGTCTCTCTCACTCTTCCTTCCTACTTACATCTCTTTCTTTCTTCCTTCATAAAGTGGTAACCATCGCATAATTCCTCCATTACGTTTCTCTGCAGAAAAAAGTGATGCCTCAACCACATCCTATGCTAATGCTATGAAAAAATGATGCACACTTTGTATATATATATAACATCAGCCGTTCCATTCAGCCAAAGATGTTTTATTTCCACAGATGTAGGTTACATGAAGCAAGGTTTGATGAATGCATGCACTGCTGGTTTGGTTTCTGTGTGTTTCGTTTGACCGCAACAAAAAAGAAGTCTGCCTGCTGCCGGCCTTGGCGATGGAGGCAGAGGAGCCAATCAGCATCAAACCCCGCCTCCTCTTCCCTGTGATTCGTCGACGCGTGAAAATTGTGTTCCATATCATGCAGTCTCCTCTAAAAAAAAACTTTTTTCTCAACTGTAGTAAGCGCTCTGCCCTAAAAAGAAGCCAGGCGCATACTAGACTTTAGAGTAAAAGAAAAAAATTTACATCTCGGCAACATAACAATACTTCTACTTGAATACAATATCTTGGTTCTCCCAGAGAGCAATATTTCAGCTTAACATACAATTGAAACAAACACTTATTCATAGCTCAATAATTCAAAAACTCATGTTCCTACTATGTGAGCAAATATCTTGAGACAGCTACAGAAGGAAGTAATATTCTTTTTACCTTCACGTTATCAATCATGTTATACGATTGGGTGTAAAGATTTTTCAAATTGTGGGAATTTCAGTAAAATTGTTCCATGGGAGAGCTTCTGACCTAACTGCTGAACTATGTATGTGTGTGTGTGTGTGTGTGTGAGAGAGAGAGAGAGAGAGAGAGAGAGAGAGAGATAGCTGTATGATATGTTTATAATTAAACGACAGGCTACAGTGGTGAGTGCTGACCAGTGGGATCACAATGTAAGTGTTTGTGTGTGCATATATATGTGTGTCTCCATGCTTTTGTGTGTGTGTGTGTGTGTGTGTCTGTGTGAGAGGTGAGAGAGAGAGAGAGAGAGAGAGAGAGAGAGAGAGAGAGAGAGAAGAGAGAGAGAGACAGAGAGAGAGAGAGAGAGAGAGAGAGAGAGAGAGAGAGAGGGACAGGGAGATATAGGGAGAGGAAGATAGATGACTTGGCCAGTTGTAATATCTCCAGACCAGAGGGAGCTATGTAACATTAAATATGGTCACAGACAATTATTAATGTTGGACATATTAATAACCAGGAACATGGGAGCAATACAAATACCTACAAGCTGCAGTCACACACACCTTCACTGCCAAACAAACACACACAGTGAATCACAAATGAAACAGAGAACTTACTGCTTATACTGACAGATAAAGACAAGCAGACAGTCATACTGACAATCTGTAAAAAAATGTAATTAAGTTTCATATTTTCTCTTAAAATCTTATTTTTCTTAAATTATGTTAAAACACATATGTCAATGGGGCGACATAATTTCACTTTTTTCCATATAATTTCTAGAAACAAGTGTGAGATCACAGCACTAGTTGCCCTTGAGCAAGGCACTGAACCCCCAACTAACTGCTCGGTGTCCCCCAATAGAAGACTGTGGTTGAACTGGACAGCACCCATGGGTGAGAATGTGTGGAACTGTGTGAGACATGAGAAAGTGAAGCAGGGTGTTGCTGGAAAAGAGCATGGAGCTCAGTTGAGAAAACGAACATTTTTAAGACTCAATAAGATGTGCAGACAGAAAGACATGCGTACATGAAGACACACACACACACACACACACACACACACGGCCATACAGGCAGACAAACTTGACACACATGTATATACTGTAAGCACAAAGATCTGAGCAGCACTCGGTGTGCCTTGATCCTCTCTCCCTCTAGGAACTTGTCTGGCTTTAGCCTCAGCCTGCCTGAGCTGCTCATGGAAAATGACACACATGGCTCAGAACTCTCTCTCTGTCACGCACACACACACACACACACTCAAATGCATGCAAACGCTTAAGCACCTTTCTGTGTGTGTGTGTGTGTGTGTCTGCTCAGAGCTGTGGCAGGGCTGGGTTGTGACAGCTGAGTCTCAGGAGAGGTTGTGCAGATCAGGGCTGAGCTGAGAACCAGGGCCTGGCTGTATTAGAGGGGGAATTACACGACAGCAGCCCCACGTGAGAGCCTTATCTCCTGGCTGCTGCCTCTCCCACAGCCCCCTGCTCTCTGGAGCCCCCGGGGAGGATACCTGTCTATCTGACTTACTGTCTGACTGTCTGTCTGACTTACCCACTGACTGTCTGTCTGACTTACCCACTGACTGTCTGTCTGACTTACCCACTGACTGTCTGACTAACTTACCCACTGACTGTCTGACTAACTTACCCACTGACTGTCTGACTTACCCACTGACTGTCTGTCTGAGTTATCCACTGACTGTCTGACTTACCCACTGACTGTCTGACTTATCCACTGACTGTCTGACTTACCCACTGACTGTCTGACTTACCCACTGACTGTCTGACTAACTTACCCTCTGACTGACTGTCTGACTTACCCACTGCCTGTCTGTCTGACTTACCCACTGACTGTCTGTCTGACTTACCCACTGACTGTCTGACTAACTTACCCACTGACTGACTGTCTGACTTACCCACTGACTGTCTGACTAACTTACCCACTGACTGTCTGTCTGACTTACCCACTGACTGTCTGTCTGAATTACCCACTGACTGTCTGACTAACTTACCCACTGACTGTCTGACTTACCCACTGCCTGTCTGTCTGACTTACCCACTGACTGTCTGACTAACTTACCCACTGACTGTCTGACTAACTTACCCACTGACTGTCTGACTTACCCACTGACTGACTGTCTGACTTACCCACTGACTGTCTGACTAACTTACTCACTGACTGTCTGACTTACCCACTGACTAATTGTATTACTGCATTACCTGCTGTCTATCTGACTGGCTGAGTGACTTACTGTCTGTTTCTCTCTCTCCCTGTCTGTGTGTTTGTCTGTCTCAGTGAGCAGCAGTGATAACACTGCGTTTACACGGGCGTGACTAGGAGGTGTGTGTGTGTGTGTGTGTGTGTGTGTGTGTGTGTGGAGATTACAGGAGTGCAGACACACACTCTCACACACACCTACACACACACAGCCCTCATGCTCCTATCAGTCATTCATCCCACTAGAGTGCTTATGTTTCACCTCGCGCTAGCTGGCAGATGGTGATGCTATGGGCAATCACACTGCTTTATGAGAGAGAGAGGGAGAGAGAGAGAGAGAGAGAGAGAGAGAGAGAGAGAGAGAAGAGAGAGAGAGAGAGAGAGAGAGAGAGAGAGAGAGAGAGAGAGAGAGAGAGAGAGAGAGAGAGAGAGAGAGAGAGCATACTCCCTCCCTGCCATGTTTGTAGCACCATGTACCCAGAGGGAGGGTTTTGTACGACCAACCAGGCAGACGGTGGCGAGCAGTAGAATGACAAAGCGTTTGTCCTATAGGGAGGCCAGGAAAAGCAAATTCAGATTCAGATTCAAATAAGCTTTATTGGCATGATATGAGATTTATTATATTGCCAAAGCATCAAAGTAGTAACATATCAATTTACTGTTAAAGAACTTTCAATTGGGAGAGAAGTAAGCCAAATAAAATATACATGACATGCAAGTCACACACTTCTTTCTCTCTCTCTCTCTCACTGCACTGCAACATGGGTGGTGTGTGTATAATTTCTATCACTCTCTCGCTCACGCACTCCCACACACACTTACACACGCACACTCTCTCTCAGATATACACACATACACACACTCTCTCTCACTGCCATAACATAGGTGTGTGTGTATATATTATAACTTCTATCTTTCTCTCTCTATATATATATATCTCACATACATTCTCTCTTGCAATGTGCAACATTCTCTCTCTTGCAACACACACACACACACACACACACACAACACACTAACTCTGTTGCACTGTGATAACAAGGGCGGTGTGTGACTCTGTATATCTCTCTCATATACACTCTCTCACTCACTGTCATACACACGTTTACACACACACACACACACACTGTCGCACACTGGAAAAACAAGGGTGGTGTGTGTGTGTGTGTGTGTAAAATGCAATTCTTTTGTGACTGCAGGAGAGTTTGTCTGTAGCCTGCAGCCAGTGTGTGTGTGTGTGTCTGTGTGTGTGTGCGTGTGTGTGTGCAGTATTTGCGGACATGTGCCTGTCTCTGCATGTGTGATTGTATATAAATGTACTTGTGTGTATTTGTGTGTACTTCTGTGCACGGTTTTTTGTTGCTGTTTCATGACAGGAACGACAGATGAGTGCCAAAGTCCTGTGGGTCCTCTGCTTTAGTAGCTGGCATACTTCCGACTACAACAAGACAATGGAGCCTCCATGGATAAATCAGCTTCTCTTCTGCCTGGAAACAAGAGCTCTGGAAAATGGCCCAGATTCCTACACACTGAACCCTGATTGGTCCAGATCAGGTCCACTTTTATATCTTGCAGGTGCAAAGACTTTTTTGTTCATTGAAAAGGACAAAACAATCTGGTATGCTCTCTCTCTTTCTCCCTCTCTCGCTCTCTCTCTCTCTCTCTCGCTGTGTGTGTGTGTGTGTGTGTGTGTCAGTGTTCAGGGATGTAAACATGATCAGTGCTCTTTGATGGAGCTTCTAAAATATGAAAAAAAGGTGCAACAGACCAGATCTTTTCTAAGATCTTCACATTACTTTTCCAGGCCTTAAAGCTTTTTTTATGTAAAAATACACCCTCAGTCTTCTCAGTCTAAATCACAAAGTGGCTACAAAAGAGAAGTTGCCCAGATGAAATTGTAGTGTTGGAACGGTCACTGGTGGGAAAACTTCTCCACATAGTAAGTGACGGATTGAAACTTAAGAGCGAAATTCAAAGAGTCTCCTAAAAAAGCACTTGGCAAGTACAAAAAGACATTTAGTTCACTAACATCACATAACATGATTTCTGGGTAATGAAGTCTTCAAAATTTAAACCTCTTGCCGCCAATTGGGGGTGCCAATGTGTAAAGTTGTCCCAGCTTTAATGAAGATACACTGTAAATTATGGACGCTTTCTGCACTTTCCTTTTTTTACCCTGCACTTTCTTTTACTGGTTTTTTCCAATATATTTTAGGATTTTAAGAAAAAAAAAATCACAGTCATGCTATGGGAAGCAGAAGCTCAACACTGCCAGGTTTAGTGAGATGAATACGGCACCGGCACATTAGCCCTCAAATGTTTTCGTGAGGAGTTACTCTTTAACTTCACTTTGACATAAGACTCTGACTTAAGCTCTGTTTGGATGGGATTAGTTTCTGCAGGGTAGGTGTGGTAATTCTAATTATTACTTGAGCTTTTTGTTCATTTTCATTCAGTATGGAGCAGCCATGTCAGTGATTTCCCCCCTCCACCACGGTATTGCTACAATTACCTAGTGTTTTTCAGCCACTTATACTGTAGGTGGTCAGATACTTGTCGTCTGTTTCTCACAGAGAAACCTCTGGCTTTTAGCTCATGCGCAGATGATTTGGGCTCCAGTGATTGTCAGCATGCAATTTCAGTTTTTCTGTGAAAGTGAAGACGGACTGACATGGAAGCATTTGAGGAGGTATGAACCCACCTACATATTAGGGCTGTAGTCGAGACCGCCTTGGTCAAGTCCAAGTCCAGATCGAGTCATTGGTGAATCGAGTCCGATTCAAGGGGGGTCGAAGCCGAGTTGAGATCAAGACCAAGACCGGGGGGGGAGTTGAGAGGGTCGAGACCGAGTCGAGCTACCGAGCTACCATTATATTTATTGACTAAAATAGCATATTTTTGTTTAAATAGAAGGGAGGTTTCTAAAGACATTTCAACAAAATTAGCATGTTTTGAGGACACAATTATTTGTAGGCAGCTTGTTTATGTTCATAACATACAGTAGTTGCACCTTTACTTAACTAGAAGTGGATTAATCTATTTCACCTACTTTTTCTTACTGCTCCACAACCATATGCTGCTCTCAGCATTGCCTGACTGAAAATATTCTTACCTGTAATTTAAGAAGGTGAAGACGAAGGAAAAAAGACAGAGAAAGACAGAGCGAGAGCAGGAGTAACGTTACATATAGACATGGTGAGTTTTTTTTTTTTTTTTTTATCAAAACGAAGTCATTGGTTGGGTAGTTGGCATATCACCAATTAGCAGTCACTAAACCTTTCGGTGGGCGCATAACTTTATCAACTGTGAAAATTGTATCATTCGCTGCTGGTCACTTTCTTAGAAGAGATTATAATTAAAAAAACAATAATATTATGTAACGTTAATTTATCTGAGACCGATTCAAGTCTGAGTCATATTCACTCCCGAGACCGATTCAAGTACTACAGCCCTGCTACATATATTACCATGTACTCCTTGTGTGAAGCCTACAAGGCAAAGTCAGAAGTTAAAGTCCATCAGGGATCTCTGTGCTCTGCAAGTGATGTTCTGCAAATATCTGGAGAGATGAGTAAAGTAATGGAGGAGCACGGCAAAATATTCTATTACCTTTGTTACCCTGTAATTCTAATTCCGTCTGAACGGGGCTTTTGTAGGCTTCTCTCATCCCTCCCATGCAACATGCAAGAGTGTCCCGATTTCTGGAAAGGTCCAGCCTCACCCTACTACTGCACACTCTTTCAGGTACAGTGTCTTTTTCCACCTTTTTCAAATGTTTTACTCATTCGTTCAAGATTATATTGGGCAACACGGTGGCTCAGTGGTTAGTGCTGCTGCCTCACAGCAAGAAGGTTGTGGGTTTGAATCTCTACCTCTACCTCTCTACCCTGTAGTATCGTATATAATCTAGTAAAATGATGTGTAGTATGTATATGATGTATGTAACCTATATGATGCGTGTAGATATATACAGTATATGATGTAGTATGTATATACTGTATATGATGCTATGTAAAGCCCTTTGAGACATGCTTGTGATAAGGCGCTATACAAACAAACAAATTATATGCAAATCAAGAACAAACGTACAAATGTACTGTGATTGGCTGGATTGCTGAACTTCTTCAGTAATTTGCTGAACTTGAAGAACATAGTTTGAAGTAAATGAACAAGCCCATGCACACTCAAACAAATGTCAAAGAAATGAAAATACATTCCTACACTTGACCCGAGCCAAGTTTGAATTCAAAACTCAAGGGACCGACGTCTCGTTGAGTGTAAAGGCCTCCTCTTTCATCAGCATTTCTCCGATATTCCGAGCTAAAACGCGACAAAATCCCGGTCCTGGAAGCCCTCAATCGTACCGATTTACCATACGTCTCTATTTCCTAAGCAGAGGACGGCGTTGAGCATTATTCAATAGGCGGCTCCGATATCAACGGCGGCGTCTGGCGCTCAGGGTCAGGGATGATATGAGCCGCCGCTGACATGATAAATGTGTTTTTCTCCCCCCGCTCACACCTTCTCAAAGGGAAACATAATAACAAAAGTTTTCTCCCCAACTCGGAAAAAAACTTTTCTCTCTTTCTGCCTTTTCCTTCCTTCCCACTTCCCTCCTTTAAACCACCCCCCTGCCCCCCCCCCCACTTCTTTCTCTCAAGACAGAGGGAGGGAAGAAGGGGTGATTCGGGGGGTGTCTGATTGCTATGCATTGTTTAGTTTCTTTCATTAATGCTGGGTGCCAGTCGAGGGCTACAGATGAACAATAGCAGGGGCCCCAGGCGTGGATCAATAGCAGATTGCTGATAGTGCCCCGTCCATTCCCCCCACCAGATTACATGATAAATGGCCCGGTCCATACGCACTGACAGGCCCTGGGCTAGCAGGGCCCAGGTAAGGCCCTGTGTCTTCTGGATACCACATCCTCTGTGTGTGTGTTTGTGTGTGTGTGTGTGTGTGTGTGTGTGTGTGACTCAGTGTGAGTGCATATATGTGGGTCATCGCGCAAGTGTGTGTTTTCATGTGAGAGCTGCTGCTGTGTGTTTTGTGTGTTTGTGTGTGTGTGTGTGTGTGTGGTTGTGTGCAGCTGCATGTGTGTGTGTCTATATGCATGAGTGTGTCCAGATGTGTGTGCAAAAGCTGAGGAAGTGTGTGTGTGTCAGTGTGTGTGTGTGAGTGCTGCCATGATTGTGTTTGTGCGTGCGTTTATGTGTGTTTTCTCGTGGTTGTGTGAACGCACGTGTATGCATGTGTGTGTGTGCAAGAGTGCGTGTTCCTGTGTGTGTGTGTGTGTGTGTGTGTTTACTTTACCCGCTGACAGCAGCCCTGTCTGAGACAAGGCACCGAAACAATGACTCCCCCATAATAGACACAGAGAGAAGCCGAGCAGATATAAGGTTCCAAATTGGCAATTTACTGTAGCTACAGTAGGACACGGTGTCAGCCGGGCCTCAGTCTAATAGGGGTTAAAAACCTTAAGTGGAGCAAAGAGCAGCGCCTCGCTTCACGTTGAACCGCAACACAAGTAAAGGGAAACATACAAATTGATCCCGTGTTCTGCGAACGCCGTTTCCAATTAATCTCTCTTCTTCTTCTTCTTCTTCTTCTTCTTCGGCTATATAACGCGTCACCGCAGCGCCGTCGTTTTTTTTTTTACCTTAAAAAACAAATGTATTTTTCCCCCCCTTCAGCCACGCATTTGTCACGGTGTTTTTTTTTTGTGATTTGTGATATTTGCCATAAAATAGATTGGGAGTGAAACAAAGTGAAAGTTGCTATAATTCAAGGTCCTTTAGTAAAGCCGGGGAACACCGGCGGCTAGTTAATCTACTCATTGACACGTTGTCCTCTGGTGCGGCTGAAGGACGGTCTTTAGACTAATGACCACACATATGGCGCGTCGCCCATTTAAAAGAGAAACAAACACCTCCTGGCCATGGAAGTGTGTGTGTGTGTGTGTGTGTGTGTGTGTCTATGGTGCAACGGTGTGTGCAGACATGTAACTCATGCATGCACGTTGACGCACACACAGACGTAAATACATTCAGACGCTCCCTCGCTCTGTCTCCCTTTATTTCTCTCTCATAGTAACTCAGACACACACATGCACACACACACAGACAAGGATACACACATACTACAAACTTGAATGATGCGTTTTACATTGATGATGGAAAACTGGGTACTTAGCATGAGCAGTGATAGCCACCATGGCAGAACAGACACAGAAAAGAGAAACTCAAACTGCATCAACAGAAAATCCAAGCTCCGCCCACACTGTTTGATTGACAGGTGATCTCTGGGTCAATAATGGACTCTAACTGCAAAAATTGTCCTATGTACCGTCATCGCTAAGCATGTAAGTGCGAGCTCAGTCAATATCTAATTTTATAACAACTATGAATATATACATCACCATCACCAAAATATCATATAGAGCAATAAGAGTGGACAGAGATGTGCTTACAGGCCGGTAACTACTGTTGGATTAATACCTTTTACATCCAAATTCAGCTTTTGAGGAATGGAAAAAAAAAACACAGACTCATTTTCTTATCACCAACCACATATTTCTGAATGATGACCACCACCTCCTGGGGTCATGAAGGACCATGTAAACCAGTGGTTCTCAACGTGGGGTCCAGGGACCACCAGAGGTCCTTGAGGGGGTTCCAGGGGGTCCCTAGCAAATTGATGAATCATTAAACTTCATTATTTCATTTACAAGAAGTGAACACAGTTAGAGAATGTAGAAGAATGACTGTTTTGATCATAGTTTCTCTGTTATCTCTCTACCTACAATACAGATTGTCATGGAATTCTGGACAAAATCATATTTAACAATAAACATATTCACAGATTTGGGTCAGAGAGACAAAATCTCATCAAATCGGGGTCCGTGGCCCTAATGTGACTAAATTAGGGGTCCTTGATATGAAAAAGGTTGAGAATCACTGATGTAAACCATAGGCTTTCAAGTGAAAACAAGTCACACCTGACAGCAGCACTATGAATATCTTTCATCACACCTGCCTCTCTTCATCTTAAACGGTTGGTTCGGCTTCAGCAAAAGAAAGGAACAGGTGCCAATCACTTAGTCTCTCATCTCACTGTCTGCTTGTCTAAACAGTTCTGAGTCTCAAATTGAAGCTTGGGGAATAGAAAAGATAGAAATGGAAATGTTAATTAATGAATGTTCTTATTAGACTTAGGTCAGCAAATTATGAATTAGAGAGAACATTGGTCCTGAATGCTCAGCTGGTACTGTAATAGAAAACACCTGAGAATTTGCATATTGGAATTTACACTCTCAGAAAACATTCCTAAATGTGCAAAAACTTACAAATGTGCAATATTTAAAAAAATTTGTCATGCTGCTGAATTGTGGTTAAGTGAATTGCTTTCTTTATGTTTATTAAACCTTTCAGTTTGAGTGTAACACATGAACAACATGAAAAAGTCAAATTAATGTTGCCTTATTATGAGCAAACGATACACACATTGTAGAACATCTACACCATTTTCTCATCACTAGGAGCCACTGGAAAATTCGGCAGCCGTGTTTTCCTACTATAATACCTTCATAGATTGCTCTCCATTTTAATGATTAAAATGACTAAACCCATCCCCCCCACCCCATTACAGCTGCTAGCCATCAACATGGCCACCTTCGGGCCCCCAGGGACCACACAGGTAACACACATTACCTCTATTACCTCTACACACACACACACTTTCTCATTGCTTTGTCCTCTCACTCTCTCTCTGTCCTCTTTTTAAGGGGAGAAAGAAAACAGACAGGCCAATACTTTTAGTGTCCGATTAGGTGTCTGCTGCAGTTGCACTTGGATGCTGTGGATGTTGTACTTGATGGAGGTTGGATGTTCAAGATAGATGGGATGGTTGAGAGCTTTGGGATTTTGACAAAAAGGAACTATCTAGGTTTTTTTTTTTTAGGACAGATGATGTGACACGAGGGATTAAAGTGTGTGTGTGTGTTTGTGTGTGTTCAAGTACTTCTATCCTTATGATGACCAAGCGTCCTCACAAGAACAGGGAGAAAGTCACGGAAACCTCCAAAGTGAGGACATCTTGCCTGTCTTACTTATACAAGAGGATAGATTAGGATTAGGATTTGGGTTTAGGATTAGGATTAAAATTAGGATGAGCTTTAGATTAGGGTAAGGGTTAAGGTTAGAGTTAGTTTAGGGTTAGGGTAAGGGTAAGGGAACTAACCCGTTAGTCAACAGAAGGTCCTCACAAGTATAGTTAAGTCTACGTGTCTGTGTGTGTTAACGTACGTCAGTCTTCATCCAGTACACTATAACTTAAGGTGTCAAGTCTATTTGTTTGCGTTTGTTTGCGCTGAGATAATCTCAGGTGTATTTAGCAGGAGTGTGTGTCCACTCCCTGGGGTGTGTGTGCTGCTAGGATCACTGTCACACAGCCGACAGCCCCTGTGTACACCTTCAAAACAATTACACAAACCCTCCTATATGACTGCTAAACCTACACTCATAAGTCACAGCTGTCTTTCTGCATTGCTGCTGATGGAGTATGGAGACGTGATGCACAAACCCAAGAGTAGAAATACCCCGATAAAATAGCACTCTGGTAAAAGTAAAAACTATTTGATATTCTACTCTATATGAGTATTTGTTATTGAATGTATTTAATAGAGTCACACGGATACCACATTTTTTGATCCAAGAGTATTAACATACTTTGCAGTGCAATCTGTGCACTGTAGGGGAAAAATAAGCTTCACCCTTGTGGGTCAAATTGAATGAGCAAAGGTTCAAGAGTCTTCTGTGAAGTCCTTTATTCATGCATGCATGGTTCAGTTCAATGTTACAGATAAGCAAATAACAAAGAAGTGACAAAGAAGTGAAGCTCAATACACTCGCTTTTATACACTAGAGTAAACAAAAACATAAATCTCAGCATAAAGCCAAACCCACAGTTCAGATTTCTTGGCTCAAAGACAAACCCATAGTTAAGATTTCTTGACTCAAAGCCAAAAAACCTCACCTAAAATGGGACACACAGAAACACACGTATGAATAGCATAAACTATTATTCACCTATCAGAACACTCAAAATCATTTCATAACCATATATAGCACACGTGCACGCATACATGCACTGATTACCTCACCATGGTATGTAGAGAAAAAAAGACACTCTACTCTGAGAACAAAGAACAAAAGAACAGTGTGTTATTCATATAAAAAAACACAATATTAATTTTATTTCTTATATTCCTCCCTTGCACTGACACTTGTATAATGATCCTCAATCAAATAAAAAATAATGCTAAATAATAATAAACTAAAGAATAGGCTACATAACAGCTGTTTTTATATGTTAACCTAATCTGAATAAGCGTTCCCCATCCAGTAAGTCTTCATCGACTCTTGTGATCCTCCTGTGATCATAGAGCTAGAGTTACCATGCGTAACTGTCGTTCAATTTTACACAAGCGTCACCCTCTAACGGGGCTCTATTGGCTTAGGGGGTGAAGCCCGATGAATACACCACCTGCTGCCACATTGATCTGTTGACTACTTGCCACACATAGATCTGATTGACTGTACTGTACAAAGTCAGTTAGGGTCAGTAACACTCTCATCCACTAACAGTGGAAAGGGAACCAACCTCATGCTATGCCCCATCAGTGCTTTGCACCCGGTTCTACCAACATGACCAACTTGCTGACCACTCTGCCCCCCTGCTGTATGTATCTCAGCATACCTGTGCGCTCCACATAGCATGTCAATGCTCGCACCAGGCACAGATCTCTCCTCCATCTCCCCAGCATGGAAGAGGCCGAAGGGGAGGGAAAGAACCTGCGGCCTTCCTGTTTATGCAGGCCACCGCGGTCCGGTTGTCCATTCTCACAAACACATCCTTCCCACTTATCAATGTCACAAACTGTTAAAGGACCAACAGGGCCGCTGTTAGTTCCAGCAGGTTGATGTGTCAGTTTTCCCCTGAAGGCCACAAACCACCTACTGACCACAGAATTTGAATGGATAGAATGGTCTGTCCATTGTTTTCTATGGTATTTTGGCTAGTACACCATGAAATGGTGTCTATGGTAAGTTGCTATGATGACAACAGAAGTTTGGCCATTAAGGCCATAAAGTGTGTCACACCGGCTGCCACACAGTGTGAGTGGATTAGCTTTGTAATGTTACAAGACTATCGTTAAATGAATAATATGTGACGACTTACCAACAGTAATATAGAACGATTAAACCCAATCGGTCCAAAAATCCTTGAGTTGCTCCCCGCTGACAGCAAAGAGACGGAGATTGCGGCTCAGACACCAGCTTTCCACTGCTTGGTCCTCGCTGCAAAACCTCTCACCTCTGCGACTTGCCGTAAGTCCGTTTACACGGAAGCTAGCCCAACAGTACCATCCAGGAGCGTTGATTTTAATGGGAAAGACCGTTCCATCCGTTCAAATTCTGTGCTGCTGACCTTGTGAGGCAGGTCCCCTCCAGAGGCAGCCGTGAACACTGACGCATAAGAGGCTCTCCTGCCCAGCGGTGTTCCTTTCACAAGTGTCTGGGGGTCCTTTCAATAGTCCAGGTCCATCCTGACTGATGGGGGAATGGCCGTTTGTGCCGTCTCGGGTCTAAACGCAGCCTGATAAACCATCCCTGCAGGCGTCTCAAGTGAAGCAGCCCCAGTGGAACCACGGGATGTGCTGCTGATATGAGGCTCCAAAATGGCCGTCTGGGTTCTGACAGACAGGCCCGGAGTGTGGCAGAGTTGAGCTGCACTCCCAGGTATAGAGCCTGTTGGCTCTTCTTCCAATTGACTGCAACTCCTAAGTTGGTTAGATGCAATTTGGACACCCAATTAGATGGACTGTATGGAACTAGGTATTGTTTTAGATAAGAAGGATAGTTAAAATAAATACATTTAAAAATAAATTGTAGCCAGTGAAAATGCCTTCTAGAATTTAGCGATAGCCAGTTAAGCAATTCATACATAAACCAGGGATGGGTTCAATATGGACACCTCAAAACAAATCTGCACAGACTATTATAAACTACATTTAGAGGACACAGATGTGATTCAGAGGTGTTCTGATAAACAATATCTGCATAATCAAGTATAGGTAATACCAACTGAGAAACTTATTTTTCTTACCTGAAAAGTGAAACAATCTATTGAACGATATAGTATGCTCAGACTGCAATATATTTTTTTAATAACAAAATCAATATGGGGCCTAAAGGAAAGTTCCGAATCAATCCAGACACCCAAATATTTAACAACATCAACTTTCTCTAGTGGTGACCCATCATAAAAATTAATATGCAGGTCATTGTATGTATGAGTAAGATAAATAAATCAAAGAAGACATGGATCCCCCGGCAGAGCAGCGGCTTGACAGCTGTGTCCACACGATGAGAAGGTGCAGGAGGCCAGGGAAAAGCCTGCTGGAACGGACGTGGCCGTTCAAACAAGTTCAACACTTTCAAGCTGTAGCAACGAGACGTCATCCTGTTCTTTCACTTCTTCTGCATCAACCAAAACAAGAAGACTCACTTTGAATGAACGTGAGTGACACTACTCAAAATGGCAGATGATAAAACCGTTGAAAAAACCCCACAGCTGTAACCTGTTCAATAAAACGCTAAATGTAGCCTTTGTTTCTACTGTTCAGAATAAGAATGGTAGACCATACAGAGAAACAAATCAAAATTAAAATATAGAATATAAAAAATATAATGTAAATATACATGCAACATATAACAAATGAGATAATATGAGAATATGCACATCGTATTCACATTGACATGTCTACAGACGGCCATGTATATGTACAGAAAGCATCTAGACGTGTTGTAAAAACCTATTCACCTTTTCAAATATATTTGTTTTACAGATGTAGATATTGTAACACTTTAACAAGCTCTGCTCTGCATCCTTTCTACGTTTCCATGTTAAACTAATAAACCACTCACTGGCATGCAAGAGACTTCTGCTGCCTACTGAGAGAGAGAGAGAGAGAGAGAGAGAGATCACTGGCACTGTAGGTGGAAGGCTTTGATCACTACTCCTCAACAAACGCTGCTCCCTGACACACTCACACACACACACACACACACACACACACACACACGCACACACACACTCCGTAACCTGAAAAAGAGCAAAGGAGCGAGGGGGAAATGATGGGAGGGAAGGAGGGGGAACGATGATGAGAGAAGGAGAAAGACTGCAGGCCACTAGAATAATCCTCTAGTCTTTAATTAAAACTTTGTAATGATCACAGAGAGATAGAAAGACAGATTGAAGGTGGGAGAGAGAGAGAGAGAGAGAGAGAGAGAGTGTAAGGGAGAGATGAAAAGTCATTTTTTCTTCCACTTTGCTCCATCTCTCCACCCATCCCTTCGTTTCCAACATCGGGCCCTCCTTTCTATCCACTGGCATCATTCTTCCTTCCAGTCTTTTTCAACCAACATTTGTCAGTCAATTAGCCAGAGGCAGATGAAAGACTAAAAGACTCAAATATTTGCATGTCACATTTTTTCTCCCAGAGACCCCCATATGGAAAGATTTTTTTTCTTCTTGCTGATTTAGCATTGAATTTTGGGACTGTTTGGTGGAAATGTGAATGATTACCATAGTCATCCTTATTCATTTTGTAATTGGGTAATTTCAAGTATATCGAATCATAGTGAAATTAAACTATTCCTCGTTTTGCTGGGGACCACCTGGAATGTCCTCGAGAGCCTCTGGGGGTCCCCGGACCCCATTTTGAAAGCCGCTGCTTTAAGATCTACTTCATAATCTTGATGAGATGAGGACAGGGAAAGAAGCAAAGGGTGATGAAAATGAAGATGAAGATGGACCCTGTGTGTAAGTGTGTGTGTGTGTGTGTGTGTGTGTGTTCGTATTTGTTGGCATGGAGACAGAATATTTTGGATACCTATAACCAATATTTCATGCCAATATTATATCAGAGGTGGACGACACTGGCTGGCCAATATTGACCAATATAGACAACCCTATATATCAGTCTAATTTTTATACATGACCCTGTGCATGACCTCAATTGTATGTCTCTTTTAAAACAGTGTTACACTAACATACATAGGATTCTCTGAGGTGTAACATTATGTGAAGGAATAAGTTATAGAGGTGTGGAAATTTCTTGATTCTAAGATGCATCGCGATGCGGATGTGGACGATTCTGCATCGATGCAGTGACAGAACATAATTGATTATAGCCTACTAACGTTGATTGTTGATTTTCCGGCCTCGGCTGGACAATAACGTTGTAAAGTTACAATTACTTCCGGGAGCAACTTTGCATTGAATTGTGGGCGAACGTTAGGCTAACGTTACAGGAGATATGGCAGAGGGAGGCAGAGATCAGCAGCAAGTGATAAAAAACGCACCCAGCATTTTGAAAGCGGACATCTGGGCACATTTCGGATTTTATCAACTAACTGGGAAGCACGAACTGGACAAGACGCACACTGTGTGTAAAATCTGCCACACAAAAATTAAATACTTTGGTAATACAACGAATTTGAGGAACCATGTTAGCTGTTTTCACCCTGAGCTAACGTCTGCAACCATAAAGAAAACAGCGGGCCTTGACCAGCCAAGAATTGAGGAGATGCTGTCAACTTTGTAGTAGTACTTTCTTAGTAGTTTGATGCTATTTAGTATTTACTGTCGCAGTCCTGTTGTCTGCTGTGTTCAGAGTCATGTTTGTGATGTTTGCCACATTCAGGAAGTGAAAATTGAGGATGCGATACATCGAGATGCATTGAGATGCGTTGACAGGTGAACCGTAATCCAATCGAATCGTGAGGCCAGTGAAGATTCACACCTCTAATAAGTTATGCATGTTTTTGCCACATGAAATGTTTCCAGTGCTTCTGAACTGGAGAAATCAATAAGGGTTAATGGCTTTTACCTGGATTCACCTCATCAGTGTACTTCATGAACAGAATAAGTGTCTGTAATATTTTGTATGTTCAGTGTATGATGCCGCTTCAGAAGCCACTCGCAGAACCCGGCGATGAGAGTAACGCCTTTATTTTGAGCTCCGTTGACTGAACGCTAACCCGCAGCACGTCTCCGGGCAAACGGCGAGGGTTTTTAACCGTGCGAACAATGCATGAGCCAAAGTTGAGATCATAAACTAGTTTTAGAGGTGGAGGAGGAGGAGTGGCTGGGAAACACAGAACTCATATCCCACGGGGGGAAATTTATTAGAAGACCGGGTCTCTTGTTCATTTCGTAAAGGGTTTTTCAGAGGCAAACATTACTTTCATTCTCCTGACACTGGCATAGGCATATGAGTGTGTGTGTGTGTGTGTGTGTGTGTGTGTGTGTGTGTGTGAGAGTGTGAGAGTGTGTGGGTGTGAGAGTGTTCACATACTCAATATTCAGCCTGCAGATGAGTTCTGTTTTGCTCTCAGATTAAACATGGGGGAGTCCCAGGTCAGTTACTTATGACACACACTGTACCATCCCTCACCATGTACACACACACACACACACACACACACGCAGACAGACACTCGCCGAGAGAGAGAGAGAGAGCAATCTCCAATCCCCTGATGCAACTATTCATAAATATCAAAACAGGGAAGTCGGGGTTCTTGCTATCAAATCCACGATAGCATGCAAGGGTAATACGTTTTCAAATGGCACATGAGAAATGTGTTTATGACAATGATGAAACAAGATAGCGGCGGTGATGGAAAAGCCATATCCCCGGTGCGGTTTGTCTTGTTGCATTGTAATCACACTCTACCTAAAAGTGCGCGCTGATATCTAGAACTTGTGCGATGCTATCGAATCAGTATTCCCTCCAAAACTTTACAGACGCGGCGTTTGGGGTGGGGGGGGGGGGGGATCGGAAATATTTAGTTCCCCTGCCTAATGGCCCGTTTGCTAAATTCCTCATTTCTCTCCCCTCCTCTTTGGTGATTATTAGCGTTCTGCCGTTGACGCATTCTCCTCCGTAGCACATTAAGCTCTGTCTGTCTTAAGTTTCTCAAGCTATGTGTTTGTTGTGTTGGCGGAGTCTGATTGTTTGAAGGGAATATCTATGGTCACACGCTTCTGCACTAATGATTTTCTTTGTGTTTGCGGAGCGATTTGTCTGGCCAAGGCGAGGGGAGTTCAAGTTTTCGGCAATTCCTCCTCGCGTCGGGGGGAAATATCCGTCAATTTATGAGACGCCAAGGCAAATAAATGTGTGTGTGTGTGAGAGAGAGAATGAAAGAGAGAAAGCTAGGCTCACGTCTGAATTATTAGCTTGTAATTTCCATGCAGTGTTCCACTATACACTAAATGCGAACAATCAAATATATATCCAAACTTAGCTTTTTTCATATTTCTTAATTTCGTGAAATGCTTAAAGATATGCAGACTCACCTCCATTTTATTTTACCTAATAACAGAAAGTGGAATGGATATATCTCTTGTTTTGGTTCCTGCCTTGCTTCTTATTGGTTAATTGCTTAAAATTCAGTTGCATAATCATGCAGTTAATCAACAAAAACGATCAGATCAATAGCATACAGTCAAAATGAAGATATTGTTTTATGCATTCAATTGAAGGTTTATTTTTGGGATATTTTGTCAACCACATATGAACTTTTTTTTCCTGTAACAGCTTCAATATGCTCAAGCCACTTGAAAGTTATTTGGGGCCAGTCGGTGGACCAAAACAACAAGGCGCCAAGTTCAAGGTATAGAGCAGTGGTTCTCAACGTGGGGTCCGGGGACCACCAGGGGTCCTTGAGGGAGTTCCAGGGGGTCCCCAGCAAATTGATGAATTAAATTTCACCATTAATTCATTTACAAGAAGTTAACACAATTAGAGAATGTAGACGGATGACTGTTTTGATCATAGTTTCTCTGTTATCTCTCTACCTACAATACAGATAGCCATGGAATTCTGGACAAAATCATATCTGACAATAAAAATATTCTCAGATTTGGGTTTGAGAGACAAAGTCTTATCGAATGGGGGGTCCGGGGCCCAAATGTGGACTAAATTAGGGGTCCTTGATATGAAAAAGATTGAGAACCACTGGTATAGAGGGTGGATTGATCGCGTTCGCTGGCCCACACAAGTACCACCGAAGCCCCTTTGAGCCAGGAAAAACCCTGTAAATGCCTCTGTAGAGCAGTTAAAGGTACCACTACCTTCAGCTGTATTATCATATTGTGTGTATGCGGGTGTGTGTGTGTGTGTGTGTTTCGCCGCATGACAAGTGTGTTGCTTTGTATTATTTATTGACCCCTCTCTCCCTCCCGTCTCCACCAGTCTTGGTTGACAGGTGACATTTAGTGGCAGAAGGAAACTTATGTGGCCTTATTTCTGTGTATTGGCGTACGTGTGTGTGTGTGTGTGTGTGTATGTGTGTGTGTGTGTGACAGATTTGGTGTATTCCCAGCCGGTCGGGTCACTCAGAGTATTACATGTGGCCTGCAGGGGCAATGGGCAGAGAAAATGAAGGGCTATTAGAACAGAGACAGGGAGAGGGAGAAAAGACTGGCAGAACTGATAGACAGAAAGAAAGACAAAGACATTTAAGCTAGGGGCTATGTGACAGTGGAGACTGTCCAATAATGATGATGTGTTTCTATCAATCTCGCCGCGGCTGCGTGGCGCCGTCTCAGCCCTCAGCCAAGCCTCGCAATGCTCAATATCACATTAAATATCATGCTATACAAACAACAAATAATAATAACACTCATACCAATGGTAAAAGGCGTCTTTACATTCACCGATAAAGAGTTGAATCACTCGGTTAAGGGTAATCTTTCTTTGAAATGCTGCAAAAATACTTCTCCCCAGAGAAGAGAGAGAGAGAGAGAGGGAGAGAGACAGAGAGAGAGAGGGAGAGAGAAGCGTTTTGGCGCGGCCACATTTGCATGATGAGAAAGCGCTGCTCATATTCATCTTAGTAAAGTCGCAGTAAATGACTCCAACAGCATTATCATCTGTTTCAGGCAGGTGTGCGGCCGGGGAAAATCACTCACTTCAATCAAAAAAAGCCGCAGCTCGCTGTGTAAGGAGCCTCATTTTTTACCATCACACTGGAGGACACAGGAATTAGGAGTGGGAGAGGGGGAGAGAGAGAGAGAGAGGGAGGGAGAGAGAGAGAGAGAGAGACGGAGAGAGAGACGTAATAACTTTGTTTTCTCTGCGGCTTTTAGAGGCGATTTCACCGACGCAGGTTGTGGGATGATTTGTGTTAGTGTGTGTGTGGATTCCACCAGCGTCTAGCAGCATTTCTGAACCACCTGACACTCCTCATCAGACTGAAACTGCGGGACGCTCAAGTGGGTGAAAGGCTTTTCATAAACATGATCCTAAAAAATGAATTTCAAAACCAGCGGGAGCGGGATAAAGAAAACACTGCAATGGTCCAACTGATAGACCGACTGACTGATGACTCTTGTTGAAGAGGCCTTTGAAGTTGGCTGTAGAAGGATCAGATTTTGGTGTTTTTTAATAAAACATCTCACTTAAAAAAACACCTGAAAATATATATATATATATATATATATCTACAGAGGGATCCGAGCTATTGAGAATGAACAACAATCACTGAAAAAGGCAAGATAAGTAAATGAATGAGAAATCAGAAAGATTGGTGAGGTGGTGGAGAAGGTAGAGTAGCTACTATGGGTCATGGAGACAGAGAGAGAGAGAGAGAGAGAGAGAGAGAGAGAGAGACAGAGACAGAGAGAGAGAGAGAGACAGAGAGAGAGAGAGAGAGAGAGATAGATTGAGTGTCAATCCCCTGTGTTCCTATCTCCAACAACTCAATGAAGTCAGGAGCTCTACATCAGTGATTCTCAACCTTTTTCATATCAAGGACCCTTAATTTAGTCCACATTGGAGCCACGGACCCCCATTTGATTACATTTTGTCTTTCGGACAATACTTTTATTGTTGGATATGATTTTGTCTAAAATCCCATGACTATCTGTATTGTAGGTAGAGAGATAACAGTGAAACTATGATCAAAGCAGTCATTCTTCTGCATTCTCTAACTCTGTTAACTTCTTGTAAATGAAATAATGCTGAAGTTTAACAATTCATCAAATTGCTGGGGATCCCCTGGAACCCCCTCAAGGACCCCTGGTGTGGTCCCCAGACCACACGTTGAGAACCACTGCTCTACACTGACCTCATACCACGGCAGCCATTTTGAACAATAAAGGTGGGAAACTCCCTGGAAGATTGACATACACAGTATGAAACTAACATTACTTCAACACGCAAGTGAGGACTTCAGATAGACCTAACAGTTATCAAATCAACAACTACAACAACTGCTTGAATTTAGCAGTTAGCCTACATCAGCTAGCCCTACTAGCCAGTTACCTTCTGTCTACCCCTAGATTCCGGTAGATATAGCCTAGGCTAGCTATAGTGGGCCAAATATCTTACCTTAAAATATGAACCTAGCACTCCAGATTCTTTAGATCCATTACAGTAATTTCTAATATCTTTTTCAGCGGGGAATCTGTGAAATGCTAAATGTTTGTCTGAAATAAGAAACAGAAATAAGGTTTGTACCCTCACACATAGGCTATAGACCCACATTATTTTCCCTGAATTCCCTCCTTGCTGTCATATTAATTATAAACTATCCATCCATTGACTACAATCTATCTATCACAGTCCCTACCTTCTCAACCTGCCAACTGTCTCATTCAACAAAAGCAGCTATGCAATTCAGTAACTTTAAATGCAGTTACTTTATTAGCATGACTGTTTATCAGAAACAAACATTCCCAAAGCTGTATACAAAATGTGCATTTCTAAAAATCACTTCATACATTCAAACTACATTGAGGTGATTAATTATTTGGTTTGAAAACAAGCACTATAGTCCATAATTAACAATATCTAATAACATAGAACAATTTGAAAATACAAACAAATCGCAAACTCTTCTCACTTCTCTGCAAATTAACTAAATGAATCAGATATTATATAATATCCAGAGGACTGAACAAACAACCCGCCCAAGAGTGTAGACTTGCAAAATGAATAGGCAATGAGTTTTTGATGTTTGTTCTTTCATTGTTTTTTATTAAATTTCAGTGTAATGGCTTTTCTTTGACGATGCTTTTATCTTCCTTTTGTTAATTGCTAATTGCCGTTTTATGCCCACTATATTTTTGTTTCATGTGATCTGTATAGCACTTTATAGACTTTTCAAAAAATGCTGTATCGTTGAATTATTATTACAAGCGCCACTTTTAAAACAGTATCTAAAATGATCTGCAGTGAGTTTAAAGGTTAAAGAGTCTGGACTGGAAGGACCAGCTGGGAAAATCTGCAGGCGGGAAGTGAACCAGAAACTCTTCCCTACTACTCAGCAAATATTTTTGGCCCAACCGTATGTTTGTCTCTCAGTCCGTCCCTCCATCCTTCATGCAGAATATCTTGGATGCCGCTCACTGGATTTTCATGGAATTTAAGGGAATGATGCAACTCATCGCTCCATTCTGGCGTTTTTAAAACTGCACTGATTGGCCTAAGGAGGGCGCTACAACGTTTGTTTACTTGGTGGATTTTACCAAAACTAGTGAGAATGATGCATCTCACTACTGTGTTCTCACATTTTCTGAATTACACTGATCAGCTCAAGGGAGGGGGGCACTACATCTTTGTTCGGTCATCCATGTGCCACGCGCAATATCTCAGACAGATTTTAACAGAACTTGGGGAAATGATGCATCTCACTACTGCATTCCAGCATTCAAAATGACACTGATTGGCTCAAGCAGGAACTAAAATTACAGGTCAAAACAAGGTGACATTTGTTACTGTTTAGCCCAGACAGGGACTTAATAATTCGTTGGGGACGACATGTTTACTGTTACCTTGTTTATAGACTGCATCTAATGCTTCAGGCTCATTATGCTTAAACAGTGCACATTTTAGAGTGGCCTTTTATTGTGACCAGCCCAAGGCACACCTGTGAAATAATCATGCTGTTTAATCAGCATCTTGATATGCCACACCTGTCAGGTGGATGGATTATCTTGGCAAAGGAGAAGTGCTCACTGACACGGATTTAAACAAATTTGTGAACAAAATTTGAGAGAAATAAGCCTTTTGTGTGCATAGAAAAAGTCTTAGATCTTTTATTTCAACTTATGAAAAATGGGAGAAAAAACAAAAGTGTTGCGTTTATATTTTTGTTCAGTATATAAATGTAAAACATGTCTATGAGGTGAGATAATTTCACTTGTTTCCAATGCAAATCAACTTGATTTTCTTTGAATCAAGTGTCACTTTCTTGGTATTGGTTCTTGATACTAGTGGAGCAAGTTTTAACTGGCTTTAAGAAAAAAATAGTTTTAAGATTGAATATGACACTAAATGACTTGTTCAGATGGGGTGTTTTTTGTTTTTTTTTGCAGTGTATGATTTCCTCCATTCATTGGTTCAATTGTAACAAAACTTGGGGAAATTACGCATCTCACCACTCATTTCTTAATAGCTTTTTCAAAATTACACTGATTGGCCCATGGGGGGTCCTACGATTACAGGTCAAAACAAGGTGACATATTTGTTACTGATTGGCCCAAAGGGAGCCTGCATCATTTGTGCTGGGTGACATGTTTACTGTTGCTGTTGTTAATTTACAGTATGTTCATATTGAGGGTGTGCATGGGACTGGTTTTAGTTATGATAACATTATATTCTAAAAGACACTGTAGGAGCTGTTTCTCCCTTAGAAATCCACTAATGGGTCAGCTCTACTTTTACCATCATCCTCTTTCTTGTGTATGTGTTTAGTGTGGTGTGTGTGTGTGTTCTGTGTCTCTGTGTTTGTGTATTTGTGCGTGTGTGTGTGTGTGTGTGTGTGTGTGTGTGTGTGGGTGGTTGAAGCTGTTTGCACTGGCAGGTTAGTCTCTCAGGGAGCTGCATCACAACAGACTTAACAGATGCACCTTTATACCCATAGAGATACAGTACTTTGGTTAAGCTCTTGGCTATGCATTCTCTCATTGCTGTGTGTGTGTGTGTGTGTGTGTGTGTGTGTGTGTGTGTGTTTGACAGCAGTGGTTTGCTCGTGTCTCTATATCGCCCAGCTTTTGTGAAGAGGGTGCAAAACAGAGAGAGACAGGGCCAAATCATCCTCACCTCCACTTTAGCAAAAAAAAAAAAAAAAAAGCCAAAGAATAATGCATTTCATAAATATTTATACCTGTTTCTGATTTCATATTCATCTACAGTACAGGCGGGAGGCATGGTGTGTGTGTGTGTGTTGGGAGGTGAGGTGGGGGCAGGGTGGGACGGTGGGGGTTGTAAGGAGTCATCCTGGAGAGCCGGCAAGCCCACACTTTTCAATCTCTGCAGGACACTGCTCCCATCTATTGGGAACTGTAGATCAGTGGTTCTCAACGTGGGGTCCGGGGACCACCAGGGGTCCTTGAGAGGGTTCCAGGGGGTCCCCAGCAAATTGATGAATTGTTAAACTTCAGCACTATTTCATTTACAAGAAGTTAACACAATTAGAGAATGTAGAAGAATGACTGTTTTGATCATAGTTTCTCTGTTATCTCTCTACCTACAATACAGATAGTCATGGAATTCATAAACAAAACAACAAAATCATATCTAACAATACAAATATTCTCAGATTTGGGTCTGAGAGACAAAATCTCATCAAATGGGGGTCTAATTTAGCCCTAATGTGGGCTAAATTAGGGGTCCTTGATGTGAAAAAGGTTGAGAATCAGTGCTGTAGAGTAATATGACTCTGACTTTAACTTTTTCACGCGCACACACACACACACACAGACACACACAAACACACACTCGAAAGGTATTTTACAAATGGCTACTTTGCCTTCAGTACACATTTTTTATTATTATCTCCATCATTAGCCAGTTTACTAACTCGAATGATCGTCATCTAAAGTCAGATTTAGATTTTTTGAAATTTAAAAATTTAAAAATAAAAAACATTTAATTACAAAAAAAAAAAGAATAAAGTCAGATTTTGAGGACGACAATCAAGTAGATAGATTTGGATAACACTTTGCTTGAATTGCATTATAAACACATAAGTGTAGATGCAATGTTAACCACGTCAGAAACCATAACACAATATAAATCAAGTACATATGAGACTTGTTATTAGCTGTAAAGTCACCCCAAAAACTACTCAATCCCTTTGAGTTTTTGTGTGTAAAAGTCATGATATTGCATCACATTCCGATGATGATACACTCATCATTGTGCTTCTAATGCGGTCACGATGCCTGTCGCGTTGACGCGTTATGAAGCAATTCTTTTTTTTTTTTTTTTTTTTCATAACGCCCATCATCAGCCTCCCCCACCAAATCCGATGATTGTCGTTTCGCGTCAAATTTGGAGAGCGATAACCGAATAGAGGGAATTTCACCCGGGAATATCTTCTCTTGATGTTGTCTTCGCTTTGTCTGACAGTTTAGGTTTTTTTTTTTTTCTTTTCTTTTCGGAGAGCAAAATACACAGAAACGTCGCGCCCGAGCAAAAGCACAAGGAGCGGCCCTATTGCGAGTGTGTGGAGCAATCGGCCTGATGAAACATAATTGGGTTTTAACGCGATGGAACAATATCCCTGCCCATAACTCCCTTTAACTCTTACTTTTTGACGTGGCGCCGAAAACATATTACAGTACGAGATGCGAGCCGGTATCAATTCTGTCTCTTTTTTTTTTTCCTTTTTTTCTTTTTGCAATAAAACAGTTGAAGCTCTTATCCTCCTTCGATCTTTCTTCTTGCTCTCCTCATCCCTCCCCACTCCTTTATTCTCTTCATTGCACCTCCTCCTCCTCCTCCTCCTCCTCCTCCTCTCGCAGGCGGAGGGGAAAGGAAGGAGAAGTGGTAACACGTAGCATGTCTTCATTAAAGTGTCACTCCCCATTATTTCCGTGCTATCTCAATTAGCAGCAGGTTTAATAAAGGGCCTCTTCTCTCTCTCTCTCTCTCCTTCTCGAACTCTCTCTCTATCTCTAACTCGCTCTCTTTAACTCCGCAATCAGGCTGAATGATGGAGTCGCTGCTGAGAAAGTGATGGGCGGAATAAGCGCAGCCAAAGGAGAGGGGAAGAAATAGAACAAGAGGTAAGAAATGTATAAGAGGGAAACAAAGAGTGTTGGTAACATGAGAGAAAGAGAGAGAGAGAGGGAGAAGAGAGAGAAGAGAAAGGAGGTACATCTGTGCTGTAGTTTTCTTCCGCGCATCTTTCTCCTCTGAGAGCAATTAGACATCGCCGGCAGTGGCTGGTCCCTAGACTGATCTGCAGCTTCTGCTGTGTGTGTGTGTGTGTGTGTGCGTGTGTGTGTGTGTGTGTGTGTGTGTGTGTGTGTGTGTGTGTGTGTGTGTGTGTGTGTGTGTGTGTGAATGTCCAGTTTCCCCTATAATCACCACAGCATCTCAAAGAGCTCTCTGTGAGTTCAGCAGAAATAAGGTAACGTGACTACAGGTCAGATAGAGAGGAGAGCAAGCACACACACACACACACACACACACACACACACACACACACACACACATATACACACATATGCACATACATATACTGCATATATGTTACAGAAAATGTGGGAAAATGGTAAATATATACATTTACCTGTAAATGTGCACATTTCCCAAGGTAAATCTTGTTAATGAGGAGTGGAAACAATTAGTCACATATAACTTACCTCCTCATAACTTAATGTAAACAACAATTTAAAAATGTCATTACAGATTGCAAATAATATATGTATTTGGATGGAGAGCTTGTGCAATTGTGATGGTCAAGCGTCTCATTTGTGATTACTACAGCAGAATAACATGGAGCTAATATCGTGATTCATTTTTCTGCCCCACCCTACGTATTGTCACATTTTTGTATCGCGATATCTTGAATTTCGCTATATATCGTCCCATCCCTAGTAAACTCTACTCTGAAAATAAAAGTTTAGATGTGTCTACCCTCCACTATGACCCGGCTCTTCACCCAACATTGTTACAAGTTTGAGAAAGATGCTCCATATTTACTCCAGTGATGCAGGTCAGGAGAGCATGGATGACAATTTGACATGACGTCCAAACACAAGCAAATTTTGTGATGCCGTAGTGTTACATGAATGAATCTCCTGTTCCTCAAAGATCTCCAGCCAATCAGAAGAGGCGATTTGGCCACAAGGTTCATCGTACCCATAACAAAACATAGTGATGGGACTGTGAGAGAGCCTAGTGTTACAGTGACTAGTGTTTTCCACTCACATTAAAAGGGAAATGTGCACATTTACTGCCCCTGGTAAATGTGCACAATTTTCCCACATTTACCTTAACATATACACACATAAAAACATGCACATACATACTTATACACGAGCACACACTTGAATGCACCGACAGATACTTGAACACATTGCATACACACAAATGCATATGCATGCACACACACACACACACACACACACGGTTACATGCATGCACAAATGCATATACAGCTTCAGAGACAGCCTCAGACACACATATACACACACACACACACATTTTCCATATAATAGACTGATTCCTATGGAGTGCTATATCAGTCCTGCCATCTTACATTTAGGTCTCCATGGTTTGGCTTGAGCGCGCTAACTGAGAGTGCATACATTTACACTTTCTATCCCCAGACCCCTCTCTCTGACACACACACACACACACACACACATATACACACACGGAATGTGATGACCAATGACAGGAGTGGGTGGCTGGTCAGGGGCTGATCTGTGTGTAATTGGGGGATATTACAGCAGCCATCTCACTTAGCCTCTGGGAGACTGATCTATATTCACTCTGCAACTCATATTCACACATACACACACACACACAAACACACACTCTTACCACACACTCTTATAGACACATAAACACGTTCTTCCACACGGGATTTACAGACAAACAACCACAGACAGACACATGGACACAAAGACAAGCAAACATCAGACAACACAGTCACGGTCGTGGAATTGTTGGCGCCAAAGGCAAAAAATGAGAACACACTCCATCAAGACATGCTCTAAGACAAAAGTGCATCTGAATCGTACCTTATGACTGTCACATAGTGTTATATCAAATGTAAATGTTAATAACAGCAGAAATCTACTTAGGCCATAATTGACATAAGAATAAATGCCTATCACGCTCAATCCTAGAGATATTATCCACTCTAATAAGCATTAGCATGAATCAGAACCTACTATCTGGTCTAGTAAGAATACAAATTCACTCTACAATATACAATACAGTAGGCTATATATCTATAGATAGATAATTAGATATAAATATAGACGCTTAGTCAAAGTGTCATGTCAAAGTTTGAAGGTAGAGAACACTTTGAATGCTGTCATGATATTATTAAACCTCAACACAACACATTGTCTCGGGATTTGACGAAATATGGCATTAAATGAATAATATGATGTCATCTCATATCCGCTACACAAATTATTAGGGCCCTAACGATTATGAAACATACAGTCTTGGATTAATTTTATCAATATGAACATTATTACTGATCAGAAAGTAAAAACCGAGGCTGCTGAACCCATAATATTGCAACACTGACCATTTTTTGTTAATATCTGTTTGCCTGCTGTGTGTGTGTAAGTTTGTACAATATGTTTCTCAAACTTTCGCTGGTACCTTCGTCTTTTATTAACCAATAAAATCAGGTCGGGGATGAAAACCAAGATGTTTATGGCCATCCAGAGTTTTACATCTGTGTCCTGGGCTTGCTGTGAAGTATAAATTTAGCTATTGAAGAAGTCCTACTTTTTAGATGTTTGCTGCATTGCTGCTGCTGTCGCCCTTGTCCACCGTTATGAGTAATGTTATGAAAAATATTGCAGTAATAATAGATGCCGGGTTTGCTTGGTGGGGCCTCTACACTTGTTACCACTGCGTCATCTTAAAGGAGCTTCATGGAGCGACATCGATCTGTCAATTTCTTTTTTTTTTTCTTTTTTTGTAATTTAGCACAAAAGATTAATTCAAACAAAATATCCATAATGTATACCAATATCATAAAG
Organism: Centroberyx affinis; assembly: GCF_046629955.1. Taxonomy (NCBI): domain Eukaryota; kingdom Metazoa; phylum Chordata; class Actinopteri; order Beryciformes; family Berycidae; genus Centroberyx; species Centroberyx affinis. Next base: position 29,565 of record NW_027282459.1, on the reverse strand, counting down.
AGCATGTGCAAGGAAGACCAAAGAAACCCTGAGGGGCTTATGGAGTGTCTCCCTTAATAACAATCATACATAATTACAATATAGTGTAATAAAACCCAGAAAAGGTTTAGAAAGAACAAAACAAGATGAACAAATCAATAGGTGAAGTAATACTGTTAAATAAATAGGGGGAAAAGTAGAAAATAAGTAAAAGAAGAATTGTCAATTGTCAATTTAATTGTGACAGCTTGATATAACTACTGTAAACAAATGAGACCATGTAGTATTGTTAGTGCTAGTGTTTCTCAAATTAAGACTACATTTCCCATAAGCCCTGTTGCTTTCTGTCCCCCTCCCCCTCCCTGAAGAGGATCAACATGTTACAAGTGATTATTCCATCTTGCTTTCCCTCCTTCCACCATCTGCTGCCAGAAACTCTGAAAGCTTTAGCTCCGTTTGCTCTGGAAGAACGGAACCTCTTCCTGTTTTGTGCCGTAAAGCGATCCAGCAGATTTCCCGCCAATTCCGACAATGTAAAAAGCAGTGTAGAGGCCGGTAGAGGCTGCCAGTCTTCTCAGCGATGGTCTCAATTGTTTACAGTACCTATACTAATGTCTCAAAATTAATGTGGTAATGATGTTTTGATGTTAAAATGCTGCACGGAACACCTTTTAAACATAATTCAGTTGGGTGTCATCTGCATAGCGATGTAAATGCATGTTGTGTTTACAGATTACATGGCTATGAGGCAACATATGAACCGGGTCATTCAAACACTATAAAGCCATCATAGAAAAAAATTATCTACTACAGTCATTATTAAAAAAAAAAAAGTTCCATGCGCAAAAATGCTACTATTTTGTACATAAAATGATTATTATTCCATAATGTGCTTCACTTTCATGCCAGCCCCAGCCATCATTTTTTTAAGTGTCACTTTTTTAAAAATGGTGATGAACAAAACTCTTTATATTTAAGGGGAACAACATTGGCGAGCAAGAGAGCAAGGTGATCTCCTCTGCGCCCCAGAGAGCTCCATGCTAATTTTTCCAGGGCATGGGCCCATTAGCATAGGGAAGCTGACACCATAGCTTTAGGCTACATATAATACCCTAATGACCACTATGCTGTTACTCTGAATCAAGGGTATTAGTTTTGTCTCCGATAAAAGACAGCCGTGATGGCTTGGCCTACTTCAAGTGTTGGACACTGAGGCTTTTTCATTACAGTGTTTTCTGGAAAAAGAAAAATGTGATTTATCATTGACTACTAGTGAGAGTCAACACCTCTTCTCTTCTTTCTCTCCTCGGCTCGCCTCCCCCTCTCGTCTCATCTCTCCTCTTATCTCCGCCGGTTTCTCTCCTTTTCCTCTCCTCTCCCGCTATTATTAAAAACACATTTACTACATAAATCAAAGGAATCCGGTGGTGAATATGGTGTAATTGCGATGAGGATGCGGCGTTTCCACCCGAGCCTCGGTGCTTATTAAAAGCAGCAACTTGAGACGTGTTTGTCAATATATTCTTTAGCTCTCTCTCTCTCTCTCTCTCTCCCTCTCTCTCTCTCTCTTTCGCTGCGGCGAGCCTCTGCGCGAACACACGCGCCTGTTTATCGTTGTTACGGCGAGGCTGGAGAAGTGTTCGCAAACAGTTTCCGTGGGAGGTAATGCGATTTGAAGGCCGGACAAGCATGCATTCAAGCACACACACACACACACACACACACACACACACTCGTGCCATATATGTCTATAGAGGTATGCACACTACAAACGCACATATTAATCTTCTCACTGTTGTAATCATCATGATGCTTCATTTATAGCTGCTGGTTTCTTGATTCACATTGCCAGTCTAAATTTTTGCAAATGGACTCGACCCACTGTCCTCTAGCCTCTATCACTGATAGTGTGTGTGTGTGTGTGTGTGTGTGTGTGTGTGTGTGTGTGTGTGAGTGAGTCACAGCTATTTAAGATGCTGATGAATCGGTCTGATCAGTGAATTCTGATCCACATCACTACAGCTACTACTACCACTACTACTGCAACCCACTTGTTTCCAATGCAGTTTCCATTTGTTCCAGGAATTTTCAAGAAAGGAGTGACAATACCTTGCAACAAGGCAGAATGAGGCCGATCCCTCCTCTAGTATAGAAAGAAAGAAAGAAAATGACACTTGATTCAAGAAAATTCTCAAAAAAGTTGATTTACATTGGAAACAAGTGAAATTATCTCACCCTGCTGGCAGAGTTTTTCACTTATTTTAGGGCTCAATATTAGATGAAATAACTTGTTAAGATGGATATTTTCGGCGATTCCTGTAAAGCAGCCAGATATTAACTCTTAACTGTTTTCTTACAGTGTGATTGTGAGTCCTAAGCATTACCAATCCATCCCAACCCCCTACTTTACACCGAGACATTTCACCGGGCGCCCCCGCGTTAACGACTTCGACGTCGCTCAACCAACACATTATTTAGAAATTTCATTTGATTTCATGCAAATAATGGACGGGGACGGAGAGGATCAAAAATTAATGGGGGGACTTTGGGAAGCATAATAAATTATTGAGCATGATTAATTCTTAATAGCCGTTGTCAAGAAATCACCGTCTTCCAGCGCCGTTAATTCTCATCAAACCTACTTTGGAGCAGCGGTCCTCTCTCTCTCTCTGCTCCCACATAATGCTTCGTCCCCCTGCAGCTGCCGCAACTTGTTTCCCAACGCCTCGTCTGACTCGCTGCAGTTAGTCGCAAAACAGATTTCTAGACGTTATTTTATTCCATGCAGATGCATTTGTTACTCTTTGGCAGTGATTGAAGGTGTGGAAAATTGTCCTTGAAAACGGGATGTCAGGGAACTCATTTTTTGTGTGTGTGTGTGTGTGTAAAGGTTTAAAAAAAATGCCTTTTATATTGTTACCGCTCCACCAATAAAATGGCAATTTTACTTTTCAGCTGGGCAGCCCATGTAACGATGACTTGGGCTGCCGTAGAAAAATAAAGGCTTTTTTTGTATTTTTCACACACAAAAGAAGAGTGCCTTGGCCTTCTTTTTTCAAGTATGTTTTACCCTTGCCTCCAGTGAGCCCCCTTTTTTTTTTTTTTTTTTTTTTTTTTTTTTGCAAACACACTTTAATTTGTAGAAGCGCACACAGCAAGGACACACTCTGGTATCCCGTCTCCCGCCTGATAGAAAAGTGTCCCTTGCTTTGTAAAGAGGATTGGAATAGACTTGTGATACACTGATGGAGTGCAGGAGACATAGTGGAGTTGCTGTAAGGTCCGTTTTTGAAGGAATATTTCAATCGCACACTGTCATATTTGCACTTTTACTTGCTTTTTCATGTATGTTTTTAACCTTTATGTCTGTTTATTTGTTTTTATGTGGCATGTCTTTTTTTTCTTCTTTATGAGCCACGTCAAAGACAGTCTTCTTATCATGCTTGAGTTTCTGAATCTCCATCTTCATCTCCATCTCCATCTCCGTCAAATCACTCTGCATCAAAGAATGTGAAATCCTCAACATATGCAGCATTATTCATGCTTTATCATTTTTGGTTTTTGTGCTCTTCCTCCCTCACTCCTCTCCTGCTCATAATCTTGCAAAATAATCTTTGATGAATTGGACCTGAAATGACATTTTGAGTGAGTGAGTGAGTGAGAGAGTGAAAGATAATCTTAAACATAATACCAGACAACAGGGACACACAAACCTGGAGAGCGATCGGACATTCAGCTGCAGAAGTATTAAAAAGTCATGCTCATCTTATTGTGCATGCAGCTAAATATCTGAAATATCCGCTCCTCCCTGAGCTCCTGCACACCCTAGCAGAATCAAAAATACAGCATCTCTTTTTTTTTTGTGGGGGGGAATATTAATTTCAAAACATGTTTCCATGAATTATAGATAACAGATATCAATATGTTAATGAGTACACAACATATGGTTAGCTCCAATGATTATGGATTTACACCAGTAGGGGGAAGAGTGTGCAAGGAAACAGATCCTGGTGTTATGAAAGCAACAATCTAGCTGGGGATCAACCATCTTACAAGCCTGGCTGCTCATGCAACACAGGGAGAAGTTGCACATTCCTGCTCACATTCACTATCACTTTCACCACTAAAGGCTAAAGTTGCTCAGTAAAGACAGTGTATTCTGCCTCACTCCAGGAATCTCTTTGTCCTTTATTAAGATGCCTATTTTTATTTTATTTTATTTTTTTAATCTTTTTTTGCCGCTTTTGTATGTCTGGAAAGCATAGAGAATGATTAGAAATATGGGAGAAGAAGTAGAAGGAGATGATGTAGGAAAATAGCTTGGGAGTGGGCTTGAGGCAATAATTTCGCGTGTACATGGCACGCAAAAAAATAAAAATAAATAAATCTTTCACATTAAAATGAATTGATTCATATTGCAGTTTGGGCTGAGAACTGTGTCCTCTCTCCATAAAACACAACTTACACCTGTACTGCACGAGCGGAGACGAGTTATTGATGATTGGTTTTGTATTTTGGAATTATGAATGAGAAAATGGAAGCGGTCAGTGCCCCTCCGAGCTTGATTGGCCTTTATGCGTTCCATAAAGCGAGGGAAACGGAAAACACGTTGATCATTAATATTATCAGACAGATTTAAATACTGTTGTCAACAGCATCCATTAGCGGCACATTAAAACGTGCATCGCCAGAGACAATCGAACGTAAATCCTCAACCCGCATTAGCCTACGCAAGGCTCATGTCAAAGCGTTTTAAGTGCTTGAGAGCTTTTTCTATCAATAGGCTCACATGCTCACCGCAGATATTAACAGGTATGTGTGTATTTACGGTGCAACTTGGCTATGAATTAGGCTGAAACTTATGGAAGTAACAGCAGATGATTCCTCTATTATCTGCTTTGCCTTGCTGCTCAACAGCTTTGCGGTGTGTGTGTGTGTGTGTGTGTGCATGTGTGTGTGTGTGTGTGTGTGTGTGTGCAGGCCTTGCACTGACTGTTGACTGGCACCGCCTATCTTCCCTGCATATTTAGCAGCTCTTATAAATATCAGAGCCCCTTGATTGTGTTGTGATTATTCACAAAACTCATTTTCCCTCCCCCCCTTCTCTCTCTCTCTCTCTCTCTCTTTCTCTCTCTCTCTCTCTGTCTTTGCCCCCCCCCCCCTCCTCTGCCCTCTGTACTCCATTACCAGTCAGAACACAGCCCCGCCGTTGTAGCATCGCCGGCCCAATCTGACACCATTCCTTTTTACGGGTTCAACAGCTTGCTTGTCGTACAGCAAAGTAATTAGTACGGCACGCTCATATTAATTAACAAAGAGCGTTATCACTTTATTAATCCATATTAGAGAGGAGGAGGAGGAGGGGGAGGAGGAGGAGGGGGAGGGCACAGTCAATGTTACAGTGTGAGGAACGCTCTCTACGGGAGTCTTCCCCCATAGAGCCCCGTTGTCCACGGCCCCAAACACACCTACACCCATCGGCTTACACCCCGTTCATTAAAGCCTTTTAATGCAAATAATGTTTGTGGAATCAACAAGCGGAGGTGGCGGGATTGAGGAAAAACAGGTGCCATGGTGTGAATGCGCGCTAAACGATGTGATAGCGGAGGAATTAATTACAACCACAGCGCTAATTAGAAGCAATAATTTGTGTGATTAGCGGGCCGCTTAAGAAGGGAGACACATCTACCGCCTGTATACGCGAGCGGAGAGAGGCGCGGGGCCCTATTCGGTGTGGCTCCGCGAGCGTGCACACACACACACACACACACACACACACACACACACACACACACACACAAACTCTCTCAGATGCACACTGTTTCACAAAATAATCCAACAGAGTGGAGTTTGCACGTTGTCCTCCTTTACAAACAGATGAGATCTCCCTCTGATGAGGCATATCCAAAAGGTTTCATTAGAAAACGCTGATGTTGCATGGGCTAATTAACAATGCGAGCTTTATGGGAGAGGGGGGAGGGGGGTGGGGGGGTGGTCTATACCCCCTCTTTTCTACCTCTCTCCTCTTTTCTCTCCCCCTTTTCTCTCTCTCTCTCTCTTAATATCAGAGGCTACAAACCTCAAGGCGTGGAGAGGAAGCTTTACACACGCAGCACTTCTAAATGCGGAACACAATGAAAAAAAAAAAAAAGACCCCCATATTTAATTCCCTTCATTATTTTTTGTTTCAGTTTGCATAGGCCATATAGTGATTAAAGTGCATAATTAATTTCTGCCAATTCAGTATGATTTTGTTCCATTTTTTTTTTTTCGTTAGTGAAGCAGGTGGAAGCCATGATGCCTGGGGAGACCATGCTGTGTGGTGTTGTGAAGAAGACACGGTAGCCACAGTGACGATGGTCAGACGCAGTCGTCTAACCCAGTGGTTCTCAACGTGGGGTCCGAGGACCACCAGGGGTCCTTGAGGGGGTTCCAGGGGGTCCCCAGCAAACTGATGATTTGTTAAACTTCAACATTATTTCATTTACAGTAAGTTAACACAATTAGAGAATGTAGAAGAATGACTGTTTTGATCATAGTGTCTCTGTTATCTCTCTACCTACAATACAGATAGTCATGGAATGCTGGACAAAATCATATCTTACAATAAAAGTATAGTCAGATTTGGGTTCGAAAGACAAAATCTCATCAAATGGGGGTCCGTGGCCCTAATGTGGACTAAATTAGGGGTTTTGCTATGAAAAAGGTTAAGAATCAGTGGTCCCCCTTTACCACATTTTTCCTTTCATTTAAATCTTTCTCTCTATAATGACAGAAACGTTGATTTTTTTCCACATAAACTGCTTATACATTCAAGCTTTAGATACAAAGTGAAATTGCATTGCGTTTTTTCCCCCCGTAGCGATAAAACTGCCCTGACTCGATTACTGCCCCAACGGACTTTGCTGTAACAATAACAATACACATTGTCTGCAGTCACAGCCAATGTCCACTCTCATGCACTTTACCTGGGCCTTCATTAAACTCTATACTGCTATTGTACAACTTAACCATACCAATTAGATTATAAGGCTACTATGTAATATTAGGACACTGTGAGTTATTAACATTGTACAGCCTGACTGTATTTGTCTTGGCAAATATATTAGATTCTTACATGCGACTCAATACTGAAGTGATATATGAAGCATTTGATAATTGATACATCACATGACTGGATCAAATAGCGTCGAAGATGTGCAAACAATTGCCTGCGTGGATATAAGAAAATTAGACACACTGCTATAAGCACTACTGTGGACTGTGTTGACATCCATTAGTTCGCAGCGGGTTGATTGATTTTCTGGTCATATTTTTTGAAACATGTTCCCTGATGAAATGTCGAGCAAGCGGCAGATGTTTTAAAACACGGATATCACAGCACTGTTATCTGATTCCTTCTGATGAATTAGAGCCGGGTCCCTCCAGTGCTCAAAGGGAGTCCACTCCGCATGAATTATTACCAAATATAATTTCAGCTATTAGTCCTCTTTCCTGAACATCTGAACATGGAGAAAATGTGGAATTAGAAATTAATACCTCTGAATATCATGGCAGGGTTTTTTGAGACCGGGGGATTCATTTTCATGTTCTCCTCTCGCTTTTTTGTATTCCGACGGAGTTTCTGACACATTTATGTGTTAAGTTGGGCTCAAGCAGTTCTATTACCATACAGATTATCCATTGTGAGCTTTAGCCTGGTGCAGAAAAGAATTAGCATTCAGTAGAGAGAGAGAGAAAAAATACAGAAGCAAAGAAAAATGGAATGAAAAGGGGATTATGTGTATCCTACTTCCCTCCTGTTTATGCCTCTAATCTTTAGCTGGGGTCAGTGTTTTATCCAAATTGATTTCTTCAAGCTAAACTCATGTTCGTTCTGTGCAGGATGGCTCAGTTTGCCTATCTGTGTGCAGTTAAACTGTTTCCCGCTTATCTACATAATGGCATACAAGGTGATAGGTTTGCAATGTGATGACTTCATATGTTATCACAACAGGAACGGATCAAATACTAACCAGACTTTTCTTTTATGGTTTTCAGTGTATACCCACCTACAAATTCTAGATTTTTGTTGCTTAATTTTATCAAACATGTCAATTTCCATGCAATCTATTCTTTTCTTTATAATTCAAAAAACACAAAACATTTTGCCATGACCCAGTCCAGTTATTGAGAATGATGTGTTGCATTTTTATGTGAATTGCAGTTTCAATGCACATTTTGAGTTGAATAAATGGGAACCCTGTTAAAGGGATAAACACCAAGTTTTTGGTAGATTGTCCCGTTGGTCAACTTTCCTGTTGAAGTGGTGAGAACATTTAGCCTAGGTAGACACCAAAATCATTCATGTGTCCCCGGTAGGTTGTTGGCTTCGATGCTCCATACTAACACTTTAGCATACATAATGTTAAGTGATAGTGCATGGTAACACTCTAGCAAACTCTATGTTGAGTGATAGTAGGCTCCATGCTAACACTAGATGACAAGCATTATCCAAAGTAATCACACATACCTTTTAGTAATAAAAAGTTGTTATTTAAGTTTTTATTATTTGGCCTGCAGATTCATACTTTTTACTGAACTACCATTAAGTCAACAGCTGATGTAGCCAGGTTTATTTTTTTTCCACATGAGCAATCACATATTCATTCCCTGTGCAGTGAGTTTTATCTGTTCACTGTCTCCCATCACCCACCACCTTCACTTCTTACGGAAGCAATCAAAACACAACTGCCAGACTTATCATTTATCATTTAGGATTACTTACCACTTAGCTTTAGAGCTAGTCTCATTTTCTCACTTTTGAGATAATGCTACTACTACTAATGCTACTATCACTCAACATAGTGTATGCTAAAGTGTTAGCATGGAGCCTACCATCACTCAACATAGTGTATGCCCAAGTGTTAGCAGGGAGACTACCACTCAGCGTATGCTAAAGTGTTAGCATGGAGCCAACTATCATTCAACATAGGCTCCATGCTAACACTTTAGCATACACTACCATCACTCAACATAGTGTATGCTAAAGTGTTAGCATGGAGCCTACTATCACTCAACGTAGTGTATGCTAAGGTGTTAGCATGGAGCCTACCATCACTCAATATAGTGTATGCTAAAGTGTTAGCATGGAGCCTACCATCACTCAATATAGTGTATGCTAAAGTGTTAGCAGGGAGACTACCACTCAACGTATGCTAAAGTCTTTGCATTAAGCCAACTATCACTCAACATAGTGTTAACATGTGCTGGAGCCAACAAGCAACTTGGATGTTTTCGGTGTCTATATTCTCATCACTTTCCAGGTAAGTTGTCCAGTGGGCCAATCTCCCCAAAACCTGGTGTATTCCTTTAAGTTGTGCAACTTCACATGGTTGACTGTTACTCTTGCTTGTTTACATGTTCCCGATTATGTTGAAGTAACCTCAGCTACGGCCCCAACAGTGCGACCCCACATCTCTTGACTCCTACCGCTCCTAATAGATGCCAAACACCCCCCCCCCCCATACTCCATAATGCCATACTCCGTCTCACCCCTATCTTTTCTCTCCTCTCTTGCTTAAATGTTATCTCTTAAACCAACCCCCAACCTCCCTACACCCCTCCCCCCCCCACCCCCCTTCCCCTGCTCCGTCAATGTACTTTCCCGTTTCATTCTCTCTCTCTCTCTCTCTCTCTCTCTGGCCTTACACCGTGGAGAAGAAGTCATGAGGGAGGTTCCCGTCTGAAAGTTCAGCCAAATGTTAGCAACGGGAGGGAGGGATGTTCCTGGGGAGGAGCGCTCCCTCTCTCCCTCTTTGTCCGACACCTCTTTCTCGCCTTGGCCTCCTTCCTCCTCCTCCTCCTCCTCCTCCTCGGTTTACCACCTCCCCAATGGCAGCCGCGGCTTTCTGTCTGGCTCTCTTTAAAACCGGCGGCCAATAACGTCGGAGTGGGCCGATACCATCAGCTGTCGGCGGCTGCCAGGGGGAGTCGAGGCAGCCGAGGTTGTCTGGCAAACCCAAACACCTGTAGTCTGTCATTCGTTTGATTGTTATCCTTCACCCCTCCATCCCTCCCCCTCTCCGCCTCCCTCTCCATCACTCACCTTGCTCTGATCTTCCCGCCTGTCTGTCAGGAGGGGGATCTGCCAAGATTTCTGCAGCCTAGAGAGAGAGAGGTGTGAGTGTGTGTGTAGTTGTGTGTGTGTGTGTGTGTGCTCTTTGACAGAGCGAAGAAGGAGGCGATTTATAAACTGAGAGAGAGGGTGCCTCTTCAAAAGTTTGGCAGGGTTTGAAAGGAATAGAGCCGGCGGTCTGCAGAGAGCATGTCACCGCGGCCCCTGTCGCTCCTCTCCTCCTCTTTTTCCTCTCCTTCTCTCTCTCTTTTTCTCTCTCTGTCTTTCTTTTTCTCATATTGCAGAAGTCATGGGGGAGGAATTGGAATTAGAAGGAGGGGAAGAAAGATGAGAAGAGGACAGTTTATATGATGGAGAAGGAGAAAAGGGTGAAAATGTAGAAGAGAACGGGGGGGGGGGGAGTGGGGGAGTGTGTGTGTGTGTGTGTGTGTGTGTTGGGGGGGGGTGTTCTCGGAATAGTTGAACACACTCCAAAACAAGTGATCTGTTGCACTTGCGCTTGTTGTTGTGACCAAAACTCTGTCTTGCCTGTTACCTACACCTCCTCAGCTCTCACACTGCCGGCTGAAATGCTTGTATCTCTGAAAAGCTGACTTTTTTGGAGATACAAGTATTTCATCTAACGCCATAATTCTGTTTTATTAAGGCAGTGTGAAACCAAGAACAATGGCTTAACACTGCTTTTTTCACTGCCAAGCCAAGTGCCTTGTAAGAAAATGTTAAGAAGTTATCCTTCAACCATTTTAACCCTGAAATTCTGAATTTGACCTTTGACCCTTATATGACAGTTACTATATTCTGCCTCAACATGGCCCAAAAGATGGGTCATTGAGATATAATCTGCCTTGCCCTTCACTATAAACACTTTTGTATAATAAATATACTAATTATATAGTGAAACAACAATGAAACTATTTGCATCTGGCAGGCTTTCCATGTTAATTTAATCAAACTTCAATTTTCCCAGCTCATTTGATCGAATCACTGCTCAGCCTCACACTAGCTGCAAGCCAAGCCGCCATAACTTCACCTTAAAGTCCAGTCAAAAAAAGACATATCAGTAGGCTTGCTTTCTCTGTTATGTTTTGCAGTTTTGGTTTTTCTTTTCTCTGAAATGCAAGGCATACATACAGACAGTGTATTGCCCCATGTGTAAGCTCTAATATAACAAAAAGTGGGGAAATATTGGACCTAAATCAAAGTTGGAGGACAGCACTGTTATTTCCACATTTCTATACTGAGTACTTTATTTATTCTGTCGGCCTTTAGTCTAATTTTTCAAGAGACTGACAAACATGCATTTTTTTTTCAGTTATAAGGAGCCTTAATATCACGAAGGACCAGTGGTGGAAGAAGTATTCAGATCTTTGACTTAAGTAAAAGTAGCAATACCACAGTGTAAAAATACTTTGTTACAAGTAAAAGTCCTGCATTCAAAATCTTACTAACCCTAACCCTAACCCTTACGTCAAAGTACAAAAGTATTAGCATCAAAATATACTTAAAGTAGCAAAAGTAAAAGTAGTCATTATGCAGAATTTCAGAATCATATATATCATGTTATCGGACTATAATTATTGATGCATTAATGTGTTCATCACTTTAATGTTGCAGCTGGTAAAGGTGGAGCTAATTTCAATTACTTTATATACTGCTGGGGGAGCTTAACCTATAATAATATAGCATAATTTATTAGTTGATTTATAATTTGTATTAATAATCTAAATCTGCAAAGTAACTAGTAACTAAAGCTGTCAAATAAATGTAGTGGAGTAAAAAGTACAATATTTCCCTCTGAAATGTTGTGGAGTAGAAGTATAAATTAGCATGAAATGGAAATACTCAAGTAAAGTACAAGTACCTCAAAATTGTACTTAAGTACAGTACTTGAGTAAATGCACTTAGTTACATTCCACCACTGTGAAGGACCATACCACCTTTCCATTCAAGTTAAACAAAAACTGCCAAAGGGTCAAACGTGAGAGTCTAAAGGTTTCCAGCTGCGATATTATTTCCACCATGCCTTTCCCCTCTTTCCGTCACGCCTTTTCCGTCTTATCCATCATCCGACCGATGACAAAACCCGGTTAGACGCCACAAAGCCTCGTTCCGGCATTGACAGCGCCGATCGAAAGCAAACAGCCGAAAAAACAAGAGCCGTTGTCGGCCGCTTGACAGCGAACACAACGGCAGGCGCTCGGGGACACGGGCTCGGTGGCAGGGTGGAAAAATCTTTCGGACGCGGAGCCGGGGGTGGCGGGTGGCGGGTGGCGTTCCGTGTCAATACGTGCGGGCTGGAGCGAGCGAGAGTGGGCGGCTGTAGTCATAGATATTAGACAGGCAGGCGTTATATCTCTTGGGGGAGGGGGGGGGGGGGGGGATTGGGATTTGCTCCGGGCCGGGTTTGCTCGGCGCGGATGAATAGAGCCGCCGAGCTAAAGCTTGTTTAATTTTGGCAGCGAGGAACGAGGCGAAGCAGTCCGGAGGAACCACCTTGCACCGATGTTCCTTTATCGCCATTTATGCGCCTCATCATCATCTTTTTTTTTTTTTTTTTACGCTGGGAAAAAATGGCGAATTCACATGTGGGATACATGGCGTGTGAGATAAATAAATCACTGGAACAAGAATTTAAGAAGAGGTTTTGATGCTGCACCCGGAGAAAAAGATGTTTTGGTCAAGGGTTGGAAGTTGGAATAAAAGAAACGGGTGAATCAAGATGGAGAATCCACTCATGTCATGTTCCTTTAACACTGTTGCTTTGGTATATTTTATGTGTTTTTTCAGGGTTCTTTACAGCAACATAGAGGGTCTATGTAGAACCATTTGAGCAAGGTGCTGCAGAGAACCTTTCTAAAGAGGTTCATTATAGCAGTGGTTCTCAGCGTGGGGTCCGGGGACCACCAGGGGTCCTTGAGGGGGTTCCAGGGGGTCCCCAGCAAATGAATTGAATTGTTAATCATCACCATTATTTCATTTACAAGAAGTTAATACAATTAGAGAATGTAGAAGAATGACTATTTTGATCATAGTTTCACTGTTATCTCTCTACCTACAATACAGATAGTCGTGGAATTCTGCAGAAAATAATATCTAACAATAAAAATATTCTCAGATTTGGCTCCAAGAGACAAAATCTCATCAAATGGGGGTCTGTGGCCCTTATGGGGACTAAATTAGGGGTCCTCGATATGAAAAAGGTTGAGAATCACTGCATTATAGCACCAAATAGGGTTCTGCTATGGTACAAGCCTAAAGAACCATTTCCTGGGACTATATAGTACATATAATGGATGTTTATATAATACATCCAGAAATTGATGCCGCATCAAGGATTCATCCGTCACATTTCAAAATGCTTATATTTGGCTTTTATTGTGCGAGATCCATGCATGAAATCTCAAAGAGGAGCAGAATATCAAGACGTTTGTGTGAGGGAATCAAATCAAAACAGCAGGAGAAAAAAAAAAAAAAAGAAAAGTGTACGTCTCCTCTTTAGTGTCAACTTGCCTCAGAGGCAAAGCGTTTGCACCGCGTTTGATATCATATGCTGCTTAGAATTCATCGTTAAGCAGTGTGTATCTCTCTTTCTCGCTTTTCTCGCCAGCGGAGCCGATATCAGTTTCTACAAAACATCTCGGGGTCGTTTTTAGAATACTCCGCCGCAGTGTGTAGCGTGCGGCTTCACTTTTGGATGGCATTTGAGTCCGGTACCTGAGCTTTCATAGACTATATAAATCATCATCCTCGTGCCGTTAAATGTGAAAATGCAGATGGTGCACTTTCGGTGAGTTTCTCTTGTCTAATTTCCCCACTGACCGCCGTGGTAAAATTAGACAAGAGAAACTCAACGAAAGTGCACCATCTGTATTTTCAAATATAGTGGCAAGAGGGTGATGAGTCATATTTCGGCTGACGGCTCGAGAGCTGGGATCGAATGTGGAGGTAAAACACACTGAGCGGCGTGTGATGTGAAGCACTGGGTGAAATTGAGAGCGTGAAATATAGATTGGAAGCCGATTTAAGCCGATGAAACGGGGGGGGGGGGTTTGTTAATAAATGATTTTTCTGTTTTTGAAACTTTCGATTCCACTGCATTAGTCAATTTTGCTTTGATAACCTGTATGATGAAATTAATGCTGAAGTTGTGCGGTACGCTTAGGACACAGAGAAGAGTCTGAGCAAGTAGGGCACCCTTAATCATCAACAGGAAGGGAGAGAAGGAGAGAGAGAGAGAGAGAGAGAGAGAGAGAGAGAGAGAGAGAGATTGTATTGAATGTGACTGTGTACAGTGGGTGTGTGTATGTTTTCCAGGTTCTGCTGCTCTCTCCGTAGCTCGTTGAGTAGATTTATGCGTCAGGCATGTTAACACTGGGGAAGCATGCTGCTCTCTTCCTGTAACCATCTCCCGACACACACACACTCACACACACACACACTCACACACACACACACACACACACACAGCAACCAACCCCAAAATGGGCCTCCATACTTCCCTTCTCAGCAACTTGTGAACTCATGGGATGAGGCGTCTCTCTCTCTCTCTCTCTCTCTCTCTCTCTCTCTCTCACTCACCCCCCCCCTCCCACACACACACACACACACACACACACACACAGAAAGACAGATGGATTGATGGAAAGGGAAAATATGGTTACAACTCTCAAAATTAACCATTGCAGTGTGCAACAGTGTTGGACTTGAAATCAGCCCATCCAATACACTCAGTACTGGGAATGGTGGAGTGTAAGTGAGGAAGATGAATGGCGTACCGCGCTGTCACTGTCACGGTAGCCTTCCCACCCCCCCCACAATCACCCCCCCCCCTCCCCCCCCACTGCTCCTCCCACCCCCCCCCCCCCTTCCCCTTCCACACAGTGTGTTTTATTACAATCAGTACCCATGTCTGCTTGCGCTGGGGAAAATGTGCAAGAAATAATGATCTGGATGGTCTTGGGGGTCTGGATTGAAGTGTTCCTGTAAGAATTCCAGTGGTGTAAGCAATTTATTTCTTAACACATAGTTCATATTGTTTAAGACACCCCATATATCTGCCAAGTGTGACGCGAAATATGGCTTTAATACAGCATCGCACACACCAGGGGACAGGGGAAATATTTCTACCGCTCTTTCACCCCCCCACCCCCACGCACCCCCCACCCCCCCACGCTCCAACCCACCCACAATCCAAAACTCAGGAGAGACGGGAGATTTTACTGTCTTTAAGGGAGAAACCACGTTAGTTTTCTCTCCTGTTATGACTGTCTGTCTTATGAATGAATTTATTGTATAAAGCGATTCAAAATGAAGGCGAGTCTCCACAGGTGCAAATTTTGGCTTGATTGGTCAGTTTTGAGATCTAATATTTTGCATATAACTACTAGTTTTATAAGATATTCACACAAAAAACAGCAAAAAACGACTATCAATAGTTAATTTATACATTTTTCTACCAGCTGCGCCAAGTAAACCAAGCACAAAATTAAACATTAAAAAACATTACAAGCCATTTTCTCAAAGACATATTACCTGTTATAACTTGTAGATGTGACCACAAAAATTTGACATGCTGCCTCTTAACAAAAGCAGCTGGTATTTACAGAGGATTTTTGGGGGTTAAATTGTCTTTCTGTTCGGTATTTTATGTGAAAAAAATATTGAAAAATCTGAGATTTTCACCATATACATTGTTCATCATATGGAAACAGGAAAATGCATTCTTACTTTTCTCCACCAACAAAAACAACACTTCTGATATGCAAATGTGTTTTTGTTAATATAAATAAAAGCTATTACACAAAAAAGTGTTTGTATATGCATCTGTATTGAACATATACAATGTGATAAGATGAACAGATTTTTTTCCCTTTTCACCTGAAGTGCCTCACATTACTTATCCATAATACAGGAAACGTCACATCAGTACTACATGTGTATGACATTGATACCAACAGACTTATCAGTGCATGCCTTCATCCATACCCCCCTCTCACTCCACTACTTCCCAGCATGCAACACTAATGTGTGAACTTAGTGGCAGATAGGAGCCAGGAGAAACAATACTCTCTGTCACCATCAATCACATGTTGCATGTGAAAGCCATTTACTGTCTCCCGCTGCCAGCGGAAGTCTAATCAGGTCCAACTGTAAAACTGATTGCAGAGCTAAAGCGAGCCACATATGGTACAGACATTAGAGGAGCAGGCAAACAAATCACAGGTGTGGATGTGTATGTATGTTTGTTTCTATGATACCTATGTCTGTGTCACATTTTAGGCATTTAGCTGAAGCTCTTACCCAGAGTGTCTTACAATGAGTGCAACAGTAGAATAAAAAAAATAAAAATAAAACAAAATAGAAATATTCTATTTCTATTTCTATTTCTATTAGAAATATAGAAATATTCTATTTCTATTAGTATGGGGATGTAATAATTCCGTCGATTGTGATTTTAATCCCAAGCAAATCTTCCATGTCCGTAATTTGTAAAGTAAAAATTCTGGCACAAATTACCCTCCGTACTTTGATGAAGATAGAAATCCCCTGATAATACAAATCCTTTGCAGGTCAAACTCTTGGTAGTTTTCATCCGTAATTTGTGTTCGCCACGGCAAAGAGAGAGAGCGAGAGAGAGAGACACCGAGAGAGATGGCAGTGAGAGAGAGAGAGAGAGTGTGGGAGAGAGATAGAGAGGGAGAGAGAGAGAGAGAGAGAGAGAGAGTGTGGGAGAGAGATAGAGAGGGAGAGAGAGAGAGAGAGAGAGAGGAGAATGGCAGGCTGATTTGCGATGCCGGGGCCTGCTGCTTGCATTTCTAATACAATCCTGATACAGTTATTTATCCATCTGATATAAACATCAGAGGGGAGAGGGGGAGATGATGAGGGGAGTGGAGGTGAGAGGAGGAGAGGAGAGGAGAGGAGAGGAGAGGAGAGGAATTGTCTGAAATTGTCCTCCCTTCTTCTTCTTTTGCTTTCTCTCCTCTTCTTGTCATGAACAAAATGGAGGCAGTAGTGGAATCTATATTGGAAGTGTTTGAATGCTTTTTCACTGCGAGCTGTGAATGTTTTTCATGACACGCAGAAGCTGGAGGGTAATTCATTAATTACAGGAGGTTCCCACATACATAGAGTCCCATGGGAATAGGGCTTAAGATTCAATTCCTAGATCACAAATATTACAAGCAACTAAGAGTAAGGAGGTCAAAGGTCAGAGGTCACAGTGCCCTGACAGTGTTACAGTGACCATAGAAAAGCCATGAAAGAGAAATGCTGGGAAAAGAAATACAATAAGAACAAAGGAGAGAAGAAGAAGGGGATTTCTGAGAGCAATGACAGTAGAGAGATGTGATTCATTGGTGTGGTTCATTGAAGTTTTATGTGTGTGAGTATGTGCGTGTGCATTTGTGTGCATGCAATTGTGTGTGTGTGTGTGTGTTTGTTCTGCAATTGTGTGAACGTTTGTGTTTGTGTGTGTTATATGCATGTGTTTATACTACATGCACATGTGTGTGTGTGTGCTACATGTGTGTGTGTGTGTCTGTTTGCATGAGATTTTGTTTGCACTCCATGAGATTGTGCGTGTGTGCATTTGTATGCACATATCTGTGCTAAATGCATGTGTGTTTGTGTTTGTTCTGCAAGTGTATGTGTGTGTGAACACATTGTGTGTGTGTGTGTGTGTGTGTGTCTTTTCTGCAGGTGTGTGCACTTGTGATACATGCAGTTGTGCGCATGTGTGTGGCTGTTCTGCAAAAGTAGCAGCATTTGTGTGTTTATGTGTTTGTGTGTTTGTTCTACAAGTGTGTGTGAGATTGTGTCTGAGTGTGCGTGTGTGTGTGTGTGTGTGTGTGTGTGTGTGTGTGAGTGAGTGTGAGAGAGTGTGAGAGAGAGTCTGAGTCCCCTGGCCAGGTCAATAGTGAACCTGTGAACCCTGCTGTGGCTTCCAAGATGAGCCTCTCTCCAGAGACCAGCAATATAGGGAGCCACAAGATTGATTTGTGTGTGTGTCTCGAGGGGGGGTGTGGGGGTGGGGGGTCGGATGAGTATGTGTGTGTATGTGTGTGTGTGTGTGGGGGGGTTGATTCTTCAGCCTGCACGAGCCGCCAATCACAAGCAAGGCAATTATTTTGCACGGCATCCGTTCAGCATCCGCGTAAAAAAAAAAAAGACAAAAATTTGGCGTTTTCAGATTGCGACTCCCTCCCAGAATACTGAACGCTGAGGCTGAACCGTTAAATACAGAGTCACTGTGTTGTTAATGGACTAACATCAAAGAGAAAGCCAGGTACCAGCATGTCCTGCACCCCCCCCCCCAACTCCCCCCGTTTTGTGCTCTGGGAACACAAGTTTCAACCTCCATATCTTCTTTTTTTTACCTCCTCTGTAAGAGTCGCAGGTTCAGTCCCAGATGCCCGAGGGTGGGCAGGGAATAGGGGGAGACAAGGGGTGAGAAAGTAGAAAACGGGGGTGAGGACGGGTGAATGGAGGGGGTGGGGGATAGAAGGGTGGGGGGGGGGAAGGGCAGAGTAAACAGGCAGTAATTAAGAGCAGAAATATCCGCTATCATTGCAGTTTTTCATCCCGCAAAGGACCGCTTCAGAGGCTCGTTCTTTTTTTTTTTTTTTTTTTCCTTTTCCTACACCCGACGCTAATTTTCCCACACGTCAGCCACTCTGCTCCGCCACTGTAAAGCGGTGGAGAGTCACTGTGTGTGTGTGTGTGTGTGTGTGTGTGTGTGATTGTGTGTTGCCGAGGCCCTGGGCATCTTTAACGCCAATTAAGAAAGGGGGCACAGATACCAACCCCGACTGAACCAGCAAGCGCTGACAGGGAGGAACTGAAGAAGCAGAACAGCAACAACCTCCGGGGGGGGGGGGGGGGGGGGCAGAGGAAGGAGGGACACATCTGGATATGTTAGGGTTAGACTGATACATATGGGGCCGATATTGACCTTTTATTAAATATCACGTATCGGCCGGTCAGTGTCGTCCACCTCTGGTATGATGGAGGTTCCTCCGTGACCACAGCTGGTGAATATGTTTTATTATTTGTATTATTATTATGGCTGATGAGAGAAAATCATTCCAGTGTGGTGTGGGATTGCCGTTTTCTCCGTTTTCTTCTTCTTTTTTATTTATTCATTCAATTGTTCAATGGTTTTGGTGAAGTAATTCTTCATTTAAAGGCAGTGATGTATCCAAGAGTTTCCCCTACCATTGAATGAGTGAGGTGGGTCTACTAACCTTAAAGGAATTTAATTAGTCTGGTTTCAGTGGAGAGTTTTAGTGTCCCATGATGGTCTAAATGCTGTTTCAGAGGCTTTTCCACCCTGGGAAGAATACAATTCTGGAGGAAACACAAGCTAATTGCATTTTTTGGGGGATTTTTTTAGGGTGTGAAAATGGTCAGATTTAAAGATCCTGATTATTGACGCAAAATATTAGCTACTGGCAGCCTCAATACAAAAATATCAGTGTTCAAAAACCTGTATCGGTCCTGTGTGCATCCCCTCTCCTCCCTCTTTAAGCTCTACATCCACGTCTTCCTCCCCGCCGGCGCTGACTGTGACGCTCCCTGCTGAAACTGATCATTTTATTTCACACACTCCCACGATGTTGCTCGTTATCGTTATGCTGTTTCGTTCTTTTGTTGCACGAGGAGGACTTTTCTTGCAACGGGGTTAATTGGAGTTGGGATGAATTATTGATTGCTTATGCCTTGTTGCATGTTTGTTAGACATTTCACGACGCGCTTCTCGGTGTCGCGGCTCGGCGTTTGAGGCTGTCTTACCTCGTGTTCAAACAATAATATGAAAATGGCGTGATAACAAAAGAGCCAAAACGAATGAATGTGCCACGGTTGCCATATTTGTTGAATACATCTGAATACAAAATGATACAAATACGCTATTGATTCCATAGCTTGAGGCGCTAGGCTAAAGGTCTGTAAGTCAATTGCACGTGCACACACACACACACACACACACACACACACACACACACTAGGGTTTCCTCTAAGAATCTTCAACCTGGGTACCAGGAGCTCCCAAGGTGATGCTGCAGCACAACCTGCCGACATTGACTTGACTAAAAAAAAAAAAGGATATTTTCCAGCTCAATAAGTCCCCCATCTCAACACACACACATGCACACACACACACACACACTATCTCCAGAAAAAGGCTGGTACTGTAACAACAGTGGTGGGTGTAGTAAAAACGCTGCCCCAGCTTTAAGAACAGGGCCGGGGCTGTAATTAGCTTACTGCAGGTTCCCAGGCCCCGCTCATTTGTGTCAGCCACCCAGTAATTTGTGCTGTAAAATATCCGCCTCGCCTCGTGAGTGATGGCAAAGAGAGAGAGAGGGAGAGAGAGACAACCAGGAGAGAGACGGCAGCGGGAGAGAGAGAGAGAGAGAGAGAGTGTGGGAGAGAGAGAGAGAGAGAGAGAGGAGAATGGCAGGCTGATTTGCGATGCCGGGGCCTGCTGCTTGCATTTCTAATACAATCCTGATACAGTTATTTGATATAAACATCAGAGGGGAGAGGGGGAGAAGATGAAGGGAGTGGAGGTGAGAGGAGGAGAGGAGAGGAGAGGAAAGGGGAGGAGAGGAGAGGAGAGGAGAGGAGAGGAGAGGAGAGGAGAAGAGAGGAGAGGAGAGGAGGGGAGGGGAGAGGAGAGAAGAGAAATAGTAAGAACAGAGTAGAGTGAGAGAAGCAGGGAGGATAGAAGAGAGGCAAGGAGACAAGAGGATAATGGAGAAGTTGAGGGGAGAGGACAGGAGAGGACAGGAGAGGAGAGGAGAAGAGAGGAGAGGAAAGGAGAGCACAGTAGAGGAGAGGAAAGGAGAGGAGAGGAAAGGAGAGCACAGTAGAGGAGAGGAAAGGAGAGCACAGGAGAGGAGAGGAGAGGAGAAGAGAGGAAAGGAGAGCACAGTAGAGGAGAGGAGAAGAGAGGAGAGGAGAGGACAGGAGAGGAGAGGACAAGAAAGCACAGTAGAGGAGAGGAGAAGAGAGGAGAAGAGAGGAGAAGAGAGGACAGGAGAGGAGAGGACAGGAGAGGAGAGGACAAGAGAGGACAGGAGAGGAGAGGAGATGAGAGAAGAGAAGAGAAGAGAAGAGAAGAGAAGAGAAGAGAAGAGAAGAGAAGAGAAGAGAGGAGAAAAAAAGGAAGTGAAGAAACTCCCAGCCCCCCATTGACTTCCATTACGTCATTTCTTCCCCCTGCATTTGCCTCGCGGTCTCTGAAAAGCAGCGGCCTTGTAAGACAGAGATGAGTATTGCAGTATCTTGGCATCCCATGCCAGGTTGTCTCTCTGTAATTGTTTGTAGCGTCATGCATGATTTTTGAAAAGGTTAGTGGGCTCTCTCTCTCTGTGTGTGTGTGTGTGTGTGTGTGTGTGTGTTGTGATAGCTTGGCTGCAGGGTACAGTCTTAGCGTGTCTTGCTCTTGTCGGTGTAAGAACAGATGCTGGAGGCAAGCCCCCGGGCTGCCCTCAGGGCTTCATAGACGCTGGGAGATACACACACCTGACACGCACGCACACACACACACACACACAAACACACACACACACACACACAGGCAGGCAGGCAGGCGGACAAACACACAAATCTTGTTAATGCCCGTATTTACATAGGAGCTTCTGATCAATGTCATGGGGAATAATGCCGATTCTTTGAGTCTCACACACACACACACACACACACACACACACACACACCCGCCACTGTCTGCTCTCTCCCTGCATCCTTTCCCCTGTTACAAAAGCTCCACTTAACACAGCCTGCTGCAGGATGAATGGAATTGAAGCGTAGAAAGGTAGCTATTAGCTCTACCTAAACACTTATTACCTGGCATTGTAGTTTCAATCTAATTACCTGATGGAGTTGCCTACGTGGATTTCTCCTCCGTCTGTCAGCCGGCTCAGAGCAAGCCACTCATTATCACAGCCAGCCCGGCTTTAGCTGGAGGTTGTGTTTTACTTCTAACGGCCCGAGGTGTCATTACGGCTGTCTGGGACACAGTCAGACGGGGCGACACGCATGCATGTCGCGTGTGCACACGTACATGCATGTGTGAAAGCACCGGGCGTGTGTGCAAAGTCATGCAACGACAGATACAGACGTCTCTGCTTTTTCCATACCCATGTGCTTTAAAGTAACAGTCTTCAGCAATAAATGTCAATGAATGTCCTGATAGTGCAGCCAAAATGTAGACAGGCTAAAGTGGAACTGACAATGTCAGAAGGAGAGATCATGTAGTCGAGGTATGACACAAGCAGGAATTGCAAACACAATCAGTTAGGCCAGTGGGTCTCAACGTGGGGTCCGGGGACCACCAGGGGTCCTTGAGAGGGTTCCAGGGGGTCCCCAGCAAATTGATGAACTGTTAAACTTCATCATTATTTCATTTACAACAAGTTAACACACATTCTTCTACAGAATGTAGAAGAATCATAGTTTCACTGTTATCTCTCTACCTACAATGCAGATAGTCATGGAATTCAAAATCATATCTAACAATAAAAATAGATCAGATTTGGGTCTGAGAGACAAAATCTCATCAAATGGGGGTCTAAATGTGAACTAAATTAGGGGTCCTCGGTGTGAAAAAGGTTGAGAATCACTGAGTTAGGCTACCTAGTCTAATGAAGTTCTGATCTGGAGATACACATTCTTGTTTTCTCATGATAACGGGATAATTAAATCACGATCATGAGGAAACGAAGTTTGATATCTTGAGATAACGAGATAATTAAGTCGTCATCTCGAGATAACGGGGGTAAAATAAATAGCATCTACTCTCGGCTACTATTCTTACCACCAAAGATGGAGACAAAATACAAAAAAATATATATTTAGATATAGATAGAACAGATATACTCCTGCTTTCACCTCAGCCTATCACTAGTCCAGACTGTCAGTGCAGTGTGGCTGACACTGGGTGATATTGGCCCTTGGTGTTAACTCACTCACTCAGTTGAAACGTACACACTTTGTCTTTTGAATTGGCGGATGGTGGATGGGATGAGACAGTGTCTGGCCAGGCTGAAGGCTGGAAATGGGAAGTGAAGTGAGTGCCAGCGACTGTCAGGCAACACCAAACCTCTGCCAGGGGAACCTACATGGGACGTCCCGATCAAATGAGCGTTTGTTAATGGGTGTTATTTATTTGCAACACGCTTTTCCGTTTTAGCTCCCTCCTCATCTCGGTGTCATTCATCTCTCTCTCTCTCTCTCTCCCACCCTCATCTTGTCTCTCCCTTTCTCTCTCAGCCATACATACACACACACATACACACTCTTGAACATGCACACACATATGAACAGGGAGGGTAAACCCACCGAACCCAGCTTTTTAGGCTGATATTTTTAGGCTGATAATTCATAGTATACATCAGTGATTCTCAACCTTTTTCATATCAAGGACCCCTAATTTAGTCCACATTAGAGCCACAGACCCCCATTTGATGAGATTGTGTCTCTCGGACCCAAATCTGAGAATATTTTTATTGTCAGATATGATTTTGTCCAGAATCCCATGACTATCTGTATTGTAGGTAGAGAGATAACAGAGAAACTATGATCAAAACAGTCATTCTTCTACATTCTCTAATTGTGTTAACTTCTTGTAAATGAAATAATGGTGAGGTTTCATAATTTCACAATTAGTCAATTTGCCGGGGACCCCCTGGAATCCCCTCAAGGACCCCTGGTGGTCCCCGGACCCCACGTTGAGAACCACTGGTATACATCATAGTAAGTGGTACCAAACTGGTGTAAGTTATATGATGATATGGGTCTTTTAAGGGAGAGAAGGCATAATTTCATGCTTTTCCGAAAATAATATCGATTTCCGCCCATAATTATTTACCGCTACATCACTGCACTGCACATAAACCCGCTGGTGCCCAGGAAATGTTCTTCCCCGACAATGCGTGAGGGGGAGAGAGGAAATGACAAAAAGAGGAGAGGACAGGAGAGGCGCGGAGGAGAGGAGAAATGAAAGGAGAAAAGAGGAGAGGCGAAGGGAGGAGGAGTGACGGTGGCGCACGGCGGAGGCATATGTCACATCCTATCAGGTGACAGGACGAGTGAAAGATACAGTATTGCCTCTGCCGCGTTAGGGAACGGCCGACACACACTCTCACACACACACACACACACACACACACACTCTAACACACACACACACACACACACACACTCAGGCCCAGCCGAGCTTATCAGGCTCTCCACGGCTGTGCGGCCTCCATGCAGAGCAGCCGTAGCTGTCTGCAGAGACCCGGATCATTTTGGACAGTATCATTAAATGCCATGTCATTACCCGTTATGGAGTAGTGCTCTCACTCCCATAGCCTCTCTCCTGGGTATAGGGGAGCCCATCTGATAGGTATGGAAGAAGCGTGTGTGTGTGTGTGTGTTTGCGTGTCTCGCGTCGGGTTTGATGGAGGCAGGCGGAGAGGAGACGGTGAGGCGGAGGAAATGGGACGGACGGGGGTGGGTGGGGGTGGGTGGGTGGGGGGGTAGGGGGGGTTGGTTGAGAGACGGAATTGGCATTAAATTTCCGACGCGGCGCGGAGGATTGACTTTGACTGGAGCGCAAGGGGGCTGTTAGCTTATCTTTAAGGCCGTGTTTGTCACAGCGCTGAGGGCAGCTCCGCTAGACAGGCCTCAGAGAGAGAGAGAGAGAGAGAGAGAGAGAGAGAGAGAGAGAGAGAGAGAGCCGAGCGTGGGCTGAACGATATGGATAGGTGAAGGCTCCCGGTGGGACTCGCTGCCTGAGCCGGCGGAAGGAGAGGAGGAGGAGGAGGAGGAGGAGGAGGAGAGCGGCTAAATTGAAGGTTTATTTATCCAATTCGCTGTCAAGGTCGGCTTGTCGGCGAGCTGTCCTGTGTGTGTTCACAAAATGCCAAAAATCCCGACGAATTGTTAAAAAAAAAAAAAGAAAGAAAGAGGGGAGAGCGGGCGGAGAGAGAGAGGGGGTGGGGGGGGGGTGGAATCAATGACCTTTGGTTGGCGTCAGGCTTCAAGCTGCCAGCAGCTCTTAAGGCTGTCCTTACCGGCCATTATGGTTGCCTTTAAAAACAAGGCAGCGGGAGGAGAGGAGCTGTCGGGCGAGAGGAGTCCAACATTGACACAAACACACACACACACACACACACACACACACACACACACACACACGTATTACCTGCATGAACTACCTGGGAAAACACTGAGCAGCGTTTCCCCGCAGATTACTCGGATAACGGATACTCATCTTAACACATAAAGAAAAATAAAACTTTTCATTTAACACAGCCATCGCCCGCTACACTGGTCGCTCCGTTGTTTCCACTCGCCACGCATGCGGCGTCCATCGGAAGGACCGGCGACTTAGCTTTCGCCTCATTTTTACGTGATTGGACGGAGAGTAGCGGGGGGGGGCGGGGGGGGGGGGGCGGGGGGGGGCCGGAAATCCCGCCGAAACAGAAGCGCCGATCATCAGCGATAATCAGCTTAGCCCTTTTTTTACATCCCGATGAATTCGACGGGGGAGCGTTGGGGCTGATTGGCTGATCCCGGATCAGCATGAGCAGCCTCAGAACATGCACGTGGAATAGGGAAAGGGCTTTTGATGTAGGGCATTAATCAGTTTTGAGTCGGGCCTCGGGTCTGAGTTGGCCCGCCGCTGCTGCTGCTGCTGCGTTGCGGCGCTATCCTTTAGAGGGACCCCCCCCCCCCCCCCCCCCCAAACCCCCGCCCCCCCCCAACCAACCCCCCACACCCCCTCGTCAAAGTTTTGGAAGGCCTCTGTCAACGTGAAAAGAACATGACCTTTAAGATCGTATCAGCATGTTTGCTGGTGCATACACAGCCGAGGAGAGGGTTCAGTGGCCCGTCAGAGGGAGGGAGAACGAAAAAATAAGAGAAGAGAGAGAGAGAGAGAGAGAGAGAGAGAGAGAGAGGGAGAGAGAGGGGGGAGAGGAGAGGGGAAAGAAAGGCGCGCGATCGTCTGAAAATTGTAATTCGCTCAGAAAGCTGTTTGTTTGAAAGAGCGGTTTGCTGACACTCGAGAGTGAGCGGCTTTAATGTCACGGTAGGAAGGAGGGAATGGAAATGAAAATGACTTCTGCGCACGGAATGATTTGTTTCCTTGATTTTTTTTTTTTTTTTGGGCTTTATAATTTGATAGAGCCCCTAATGGAGGTCTGTTGGTCTCAAGCACTATGAAGAAATATATGAAGTTAAGCATTACTTGTCAAATTGTTGTTCGTTCAGCGGTTTCATTGTTGTTCAGACATTGAAATGCTGTTTAGTCTCTTGCTTGGCAAAATAGAAGTTTCTTCATGCTGATGACAGAGACTTGCATGATATTTGATGTGTTTTTTTACCTTTGAATAGTGAATTGGTTCATAAGAATCTTGCAGTTTCTTATATGAACCTGCTTATATTATCTAAAAACCCAAATCCTCAGTTAATTCATTATAAAATCTGTCACAGAACATATTTGACTCCACGTAAAAGACACTTGATGGGTTTGGCCCCCCCCACCCATACTGTACATTTTGTGGTCAGGGGACTCTGGGCACTCTGATGCATGTCTTATGGGAGTGTCCAGATGTGCAAAGGTTCTGGGTCGAGGTAGTGAGTAAGTTGTCTAACTTGGCTTCCCTTTAGACCCTGTTCTCCTCCTGTTGAGCGACAACTCCAGGTTCGAGATCTCAGAGAGAGAGCGCAAACTTTGGTTGGCTGGCAAAAAAAATCATAGTTCTACATTGGCTACCTCCCCACCAATTGTCATTAGAGCATTGGTTACAAGCTGTCCTTGATGTGATATACTTGGAGTTGTCATCAGCAAGGGTTAACAGTGCTAAAACACAAACATTGGACATGTGGAGGAATGCTGTTATTGACATGAATATAAAGTGTCCTTGCGTTTTCTTTTTGTTTATTTTTCACCCCCTTTTTCTTTTTCTTCTTCTTCTTTGTATAATTGCAAATTTTACTTTGTATGTACTCAATATCCTAAGCCTGATTATTTTACATTTAACTGGATATTGCTACTTTTATTTTTTATTTTTAGGACCTCATCACTGTTTTGTGTGCTCCTTGGAGGGAGGGACAGTAGGTGGGAGGGGGATAGGGGGTGAAAAATTTTAAAAATTTAATTTTTAATTACAAAAAAAAAAGAATCTTGCAGGTCAGATGTGCTTCATGTTCTTCTCTGACCATGGTGTGATATTCTCCAGAGCTCCATCTTCTCTGTTTTGTGTGTGTGTGTGTGTGTGTGTGTGTGTGTGTGTGTGTGTGTGTGAGTGAGTGAGTGAGTGTGTTTATTGAGTCTTATGAAGAGCTGATAGTGATGTGATGGTGGTCATCAGTCACCTCCTACACCCTGTCTACAGGCCTGTCTATTGGCTGCTCACTGTCTGCTCCGTCACACACACACACACACACACACACACATGCACACACACACACACACACACACACACACACACCACCTCTGACCACTGCAGACGACCTCTCTCACTCTGCTATATCTCGATATTTTGAAAGTATTTTCTTTATTCTACTTTATTACTTAATATTACAAATTACACACACAAGGGATTGCATAGTCAAATATGTTTGCATTTCATGTGCTAAGATCTGTAGTTATCTAGTTTTTTACAATGTAACAAAAAACGGTAACACTTTACAATAAGTGTCATTAAGTTAAGGGTTAGTTAATGCTTAATTAACAGTCAACTAATGTGTAATTTAATAGTTTATAAAGAACACCATTAGTAAATGATTACAGACACATTAGTTAACTGTTAATTAAGGGTTAGTTAATGCTTATTAAGCATTAACTAACCCTTAACTTAGTGACACTTATTGTAAAGTGTTACCCAAATAACAAAAAATGAATTAAAAATACTTTTCCATAGGAGAGGAAAGGACAGGAGGCTGTTACTCCAGTCACAAAATAAAGAAAATATTAAGTAAAATAGTCTATAAATAGAGTAATATGTAAATATAGTATAATACAGTCATCTGTTTTTGGCACCAGTGACAGTGAAGTGCAATATCAGTTACACCGGTTCCATTTTTTTTTTTGGTTTTATACATTCACCTGGTTTTTTTTTATAATGAAGGCTTACAGGAAAGCGTGTTGTTCTGTTGTAAATCACGGTGTGTTCCGTGTTCCCGGAATGAGTCTAATTCCAAATCCCTGCTTCCATTAATGTAATGCCGGCCGCACGGTGTCTGGGAAGTGGAACATGCAGTCTGAGCGCGTGCGGTGCGCTCCTGTCCCCACGGCGCAGGAGATTAAGCCGCGTTAACGCATTGTTGCCGCGGTCTCAGAGGCACGCCGCCTGATTACTTAAAGTGCAATGCTAGCTTCCTTTCAGTCCTTCCACAAAAGAAAAGTCTTTGGGTATAGTCCCTTTTTTTTTTCTCCTGAGCTGCATGTATTTCCCTCAAGCATACTGTGATTACAATTTACATTTCCCCCCCCTTCGCCATTCTCTCTCTCTCTCTCTCTCTCTCTCTCTCTCTCTGTCGGAGTTAAGGAGAGATCAGGCCATATCTCCAGTGAAATTCTTCCAGGGATAAATATCCCAGGGCAGCATCCCCCCCCCCCCCCCCTCCCCCTATCTGCAATATGCAACTGGCCAAAAAAGAGAAATAAAAGAAATGAATTGCGTCTGTTTCCTCCGAGTCGCGCGTCTCCCAAAGCGATCCTGCGATCAACATCTGTGTCACGTCTCTTCGCCGTTTTCTCGAGCCGCCACCGAAATCTAAAAACGGGGAACGAACGCGACTCCGGCGTGGCGGGGTCCCCGGCCTTGTTTTGCGATAAAAAAAAAAAAACTGAAAGAAAGAAAGTGCAAAGCTGAGGACAACAACATCAGGGGAGGAGGATCGGCGAAAATGCAAAGGAAGAGCCGAGCGGAACCGCAGCGGAGGTTTTCTTTTCCTCAGAGGAAAGAAGGTAAAGAAAAGGAAGAGAACGAGGAGCAGAGAGAGGGAATGGTAAAGATGAGGGTTAAAAAACAAGTCCCAATCAAGTGAGTTTCATAATGATAAAACCACATAAGATCACATTAAGCCCACGGACAAAAGATCTGGTCCAGTCAGTGTCGTCCACCTCTGATATGATGGATAGGATGCAATTTGATTGATTACATATTTATTGTAGAATTGATCAGTACTACACTGGCTGTCTATGGGAAGACTTTCACCTGGACTAATTCTAATGATTATCTAATGATTATCCATAGTTTCAGTGGAGAGTTTTAGTGTCCCATGATCTAAATCACTGATTCTCAACCTTTTTCATATCAAGGACCCCTAATTTAGTCACATTAGGGCCACGGACCCTCATTTGATGAGATTTTGTCTCTTGAACCCAAATTTGAGAATATCTTTATTGCTAGATATGATTTTGTCCAGAATTCCATGACTATCTGCATTGCAGGTAGAGAGATAAC
>NW_027282458.1:20000-26253 GCF_046629955.1 Centroberyx affinis | reverse complement strand
TAAACTAAACTAATGTGAACTAAACCAGTCCAAATGTAAACCAAACTAACCTAAACTAATTTAATCTAAACTAAACTAATCTAAATTAAACCAACCTAACCCAAACTAGACTAAACTAAACTAGAGTAGACAAAACTAACCTAAACTAACCTAAACTAAACTAAACTAAGCTAAACTAAACTAAACTAAACTAGACTAGACTAGACTAAAGTAAATAAACTAACCTAAACCAACCTAATATAAACTAGACTAACCCTAATCTAATCTAAACTAATCTAACCTGGACTAACCTAAAATGTACTGATCTAACCTGGACTAATCTAACCTGGACTGATCTAAACTGGACTAACCTAACCTGGACTAATCTAACTTGGACTAATCCAATCTAAACTAACCTAAACTGGACTAATGTAGCCTGGACTAACCTCACCTGGACTAATCTAACCTGGGCTAATCCAATCTAAACTAACCTAAACTGGACTAATGTAACCTGGACTAACCTCACCTGGACTAATCTAACCTGGACTAACCTAACCTGGACTAATCCAATCTAAACTACCCTAAACTGGACTAATCCAATCTAAACTACCCTAAACTGGACTAATCTAACCTGGACTGACCTAACCTGGACTAATGTAACCTGGACTAACCTAACCTGGACTAATGTAACCTGGACTAACCTAACCTGGACTAATCCAATCTAAACTAACCTAAATTGGACTGACCTAACCTGGACTAATGTAACCTGGACTGACCTAACCTGGACTAATCCAATCTAACTAACCTAACCTGGACTAATGTAACCTGGACTGACCTAACCTGGACTAATCCAATCTAAACTAATCCAATCTAATCTAACTTTACCTGGACAAATCTAACCTGGACTAACCTAACCTGTACAAATCTAACCTGGACTGACCTAACCTGGACTAATCTAACCTGGACTGACCTAACCTGGACTAATGTAACCTGGACTAATCTAACCTGGACTAATGTAACCTGGACTAATGTAACCTGGATTGACCTAACCTGGACTAACCTAACCTGGACTAATCTAACCTGGATTGACCTAACCTGGACTAATCTAACCTGTACTAATCTAACCTGGACTGACCTAACCTGGACTAATCTAACCTGGACTGACCTAACCTGGACTAATGTAACCTGGACTAATCTAACCTGGACTAATGTAACCTGGACTAATGTAACCTGGATTGACCTAACCTGGACTAACCTAACCTGGACTAATCTAACCTGGATTGACCTAACCTGGACTAATCTAACCTGTACTAATCTAACCTGGACTGACCTAACCTGGACTAACGTAACCTGGACTAATCTAACCTGGACTAATGTAACCTGGACTAATGTAACCTGGATTGACCTAACCTGGACTAACCTAACCTGGACTAATCTAACCTGGATTGACCTAACCTGGACTAATCTAACCTGTACTAATCTAACCTGGACTGACCTAACCTGGACTAATCTAACCTGGACTGACCTAACCTGGACTAATGTAACCTGGACTAATCTAACCTGGACTGACCTAACCTGGACTAATCTAACCTGGACTAATGTAACCTGGACTAAGCCTGCAGCTGCCTGCAGGGAGGTAAAGGTGCAGTTTGCTGTTTTCTGAGGATCGATGAGGAGACGCTGGAATGAGCAACACATCGAGCGACTGCTACTGAGCTGCTATCGACCCCACACACACACACACACACACACACACACACACACACACACACACACACACACACACACACACACACACACAGACACACACACACACACACAGACACACACACACACACACACACTGAGTAACAGTGAGTCACCAATGGGAAGGATTCAGTTTCTGAGTTCAGTCTGAAGAAGAGGAGGAGGAGGAGGAGGAGGAAGAGGAAGGAGGAGGAGGCAGAGAGAGAAGGAAGGAATGGAGAGGGGGAGGAAGAGGAGGGACATGAGGAAGACAGGGAGGGGAAGAAGAAGAAGAAAAAAGAGGAGGAGGAAGGGATGAGAGGAGGAGGAGGTGGAAAAGGAATGTAATGAGGAAAAAGGAGGTGAAGGAAGAGGAGGAGGCGAAAGAGGATGAGGAAGAGGAGGAGGAAATGGTAAAAGAGGAGGTAGGCGCGGAGGAACAGGAGGGGAGGAGGAGGGAGGGAAAGGAGGAAAGAGTGGAGAAATAAGAGGAGGAGGAAGAGGAGACCAATGTACCTCCTCTTCTCTCTTTATTCTTTCATCACTCATATCTTCATGTCACTTTCCCCCCTCTCTCTCTCTCTCTCTCTTTCTCTCTCTTTCTGTCAGTCATAGTCTCTCGCCCCTCCTCCTCTCTAGTGGCTCATCATCTCTCTCTCTCTCTCTCTCTCTCTCTCTCTCTTACAGCATGTGTCTCTCACTCGTCTACCTCTAAATAAGGTCCTCAACAATACACTACATAGATAAGTGCTTGTGTGTGTGTGTGTGTGTGTGTGTGTGTGTGTGTGTGTGTGTGTGTGTGTGTGTGTGTGTGGAGTCACCATAGCAGCAATGCCACTCTAACAGCGGTGTTGTCATGGCAGCAAGAATCCAAGGCTGATTTCCCCCTCCCTCCCTCTCTCCCTCTGTCTCTCTCCCTCCCTCTCTCTCTCTCTCTCTCTCTCTCTCCCTCCCTCTGTCTCTCTCCCTCCCTCTCTCTCTCTCTCTCTCTCTCTCTCCCTCCCTCTGTCTCTCTCCCTCCCTCTCTCTCTCTCTCTCTCTCTCTCTCTCTCTCAAAACATTACAATATTCTATATCACAGCTTAAATACTTTAAAATTTAAAGTAGAAATACAATTGCAAAAAAATTAAGAAGTGATCCGGATCTGGGATGTCCACCATTAGACGATTATTGTTCTTTGTCCATAACTGTTATGCTGCGTTCAGGTGCTGCTGGGAAAGTCCAAAGAGTGAAAAATCTGCAGCTCTAAAGGAGTGTGAACACAAAACAACCAAAGGACAGAGAAGAACTCAACAGATCTGAAGCTGAACGGAAACAATGAAATAACTCAGCTGCTGTTAGAGAATAAAAAGCAAAATGTTTGCTTTGAAGATCTGGCAGGTTTCAGCAGGTTGTCTGAACAGCAGAGAAAAACACACACCGAGAAAAACTAACAGCAAACTGACCAGTCTGACAACACAAACAGATGACTGACTGGTGTGTGTGTGTGTGTGTGTGTGTGTGTGTGTGTGTGTGTGTGTGACCTCAGGACACTCACTGGCTTGTCTGAGCTCTTGTCTCCACCTGATGTGAGATATTAGCCAACTTGTAACTCTGTCAGGCTCCACTGTGTGTGTGTGTGTGTGTGTGTGTGTGTGTGTGTGTGTGTGTGCGTGCGTGTGTGTGTGTCTGGCAGGTTTGTCACAAACAGACTGGCAGATATCACAGAGTGTGAAAGGAGAGAAGAAGAGAGGAGAAGAAGAGAGGAGGTGAAGAGAAGCCAGAGGCTGGAAACCTCAGAGTGAATCATTAAAGCCCGGATCACACTACAAGACTGTTCCACCTCAACCGACCCAACATGATGTCATAAAATTTGTGAAATGAGCACAAAGTCTGAAACACAGTTTTACCTGCTGTGGATACGAATTATGTGGAAATTATGTTCCTCCACAACAAACTGGTTTCTGTGATAAAAACATGAATTGAATTAGACATTTTTAGCTAAAGGTTGGTGAACAGTTAATTGTATGAACTAAAACAACTTGGTTAAGGTTTGGGTTAGGGTTTGGCAACTAAAACAACTTGGTTAAGGTTCGAGTTAGGGTTTGGCAACTAAAACAACTTGGTTAAGGTTCGAGTTAGGGTTTGGCAACTAAAACAACTTGGTTAAGGTTCGGGTTAGGGTTTGGCAACTAAAACAACTTGGTTAAGGTTCGAGTTAGGGTTTGGCAACTGAAACAACTCGGTTAAGGTTCGAGTTAGGGTTTGGCAACTGAAACAACTCGGTTAAGGTTCGGGTTAGGGTTAGGCAACTAAAACAACTCGGTTAAGGTTCGGGTTAGGGTTTGGCAACTGAAACAACTCGGTTAAGGTTCGGGTTAGGGTTAGGCAACTGAAACAACTCGGTTAAGGTTCGGGTTAGGGTTTGGCAACTAAAACAACTCGGTTAAGGTTCGGGTTAGGGTTAGGCAACTAAAACAAGTTGGTTAAAGAAATCCCAGTGAGCACCAACTGGGATTTCAACGTTGATTTCTAGTTGAAAACTGGCTGATATTCAGTCTGAACGTCTCTTTTCTCCCTCTTTTCAACCAGCTAAATTGCGATTACAACATCAGCGTGTCACAAAACACAAATTTGTTTAATCATTTGATAATTTGTTCAGTTGTAGCTTGAAAGAGAGACAATATGATATTGATTAGTGTGAAGGTATTTCTCCAAAGTCATATTGCACTGGTAGGCGAAATGAAATGCGGTCTACACGAAGACGTGATTTCAACGCATTTAATGTTTAATTTAAAATGTCATAAATATGGAACTATACAGGCTGTGTGCTGCCAACAAGAAGCTTCAGGACATCTTAATGGGAGAACTTCTATACATTCATGTAAAATAAGAAATTGCGCTTCCTGCTGTAACGCGCATGAGGAAGTACTGAGGTGGTCCAGCTTCAACTACAACTGACACTGACATAGTGAAGTGGTGTTTATACTAAGGGTTATGTACTAAAATATTTCATGCAAAATGCAGTGTGCTCTGGTAGCCTGCTGGTTAAGATGCAAACCTCATGACCACAATGTCTGCGGTTTGAATCCAGCTGTGGACTTTTGTTGCTTGTCGCCCCCCCATCTCTCTCTCTCCCTTTATTTTTCCTATCTTTGAACGTTGAACATTCACATTTAGACCATATTTCACCGGTCTAATATCCCGGTGAAATAAATAGTCGGTGAAAAAACTTTCACTTTTGAACCTGTTTTGAACGTCTTTTCACCGGTGACCAGAGTCATTTTTTAAACGTCTTTTCAACAGAAAAATGCTCACTGGGATAGTTCAGTATTTTGAACCCTGGGCCCAAATAACATGTTCTCCGTCATGATCCCTATCAGTAGAAACCAGAACTGCTCTAGCCGCCTGCTCCGCCCCCTCCCACCATGCAGAAGCATTTTCCCATTCGTCCAGAACAGTTCACAGTAAACACAGCTACACACCGGCTGATCTGTCGTGTCTGCTCTTTGGTACAGAAGCGATGTTTACCAGAGGTGGAGACTCGAGTCACAGTTTGAACTGCTTCAGACTTGACTTGATGCATGAAGAGGAGACTTGAGACTGGACTTGACTTGGGTTCTGGTGACTTTGGGACTCGACTCTGACTTGTACTCTGATGACTTGAAAAGGTTTCTAAAGTCTCGACTTGAGATCTTGTGTTTGTGTAAATGACTTAGATTGAAAGTGATGAGATTTGTTCCAGCAGACGACTGAATTTAAATTCTGTTTTCTGAATTTGTATGGAATGATTGAATTTATTGAAGTTGAAACTGATTATAGAAATCAAACTCATGATGCTCTTACCAGGTTTTTATCCTATTAAAACCATATTGCATTGAAAAGTCCTAGATATTTAGTTTTCTTTAAGATATTAAATTGATACTGGACTCTTGATTTGTTCTGACTTGACTTGCTGTTCTACATTTAGACTTGGGACTTGACATTAATGACATGGACTTGACTTGGACTTGAGTTTTGGTTAGAGACTAGACTTCCTGTAACTTTATCTAACATGATGGACTTGTCTGTCTCTTCTTCTATGGTGTTCATACCAGTTACCGTGACAACACGACTGGTTTCCCTGCAGGGTGATGAGCTCAGACTGAAGGGACGGAAACAGATAGAAAAGGTAGAATTTATTTTATTGTTTCTGTTTTAAAGCAGAGTGAGCCGAGAAAACAGAGAGGAGGCAGTGTGTCGACCTGCTGTAAACAACTGAGATCAATACTGTCTCACACACACACACACACACACGCACACGCACACACACACACACACACACACACACACACACACACACACACACACGCACACACACACTGCTGACCTACTAACAGAGTCCAGCTGGTGTCAATACAGATTCAGTCCAGTCCCTCCCACCTGTCCAGTGAAATAGAAATACAAAACACAAAAAAATAGAAATGTGAAAAATGTCAAAGCAGCCTTGGTAATTTGTTATTTTTGTTAAGAAGCAGCAGCTCACGTGTGTCGGCCATGTTCCCCGAGTTCAGGTGAAAAGAAGCGAGAA
>NW_027282458.1:0-15000 GCF_046629955.1 Centroberyx affinis | reverse complement strand
CTCAGCTCTGATTGGGCTTCGGAGCTGTCCATCAAAGTATTCCAGGAAGTGAAATGCATCAGAGAAACTCTGATCCTGGCAGAGAAACGCCTTGGAAGATTTTCTGAAAACTCAAAGAGCTTTAATAAAGCTATTTAGCATACACCTGTTCACACACACACACACACACACACACACACACATACACACACACACACACACACATTAACCAGCTCATTTGGTGCTATTTGAAGTGGTAATGTTGCATGTTGTGAGCAGTGACACACAGGTAGGGTGGGTGTGTGTGTGTGTGTGTGTGTGTGTGTGTGTGTGTGTGTGTGTGTGTGTGGGTGTGTGTGTGTGTGTGTGAAGATAGTAAAGGTGTTGCGATGGCCTGCTGTATATTCCTCTATAGAATATAACAACCTGTTATGAAGGGTTTTTAATTAACAAACTGTCTGTGTGTGTGTGTGTGTGTGTGTGTGTGTGTGTGTGTGTGTGTCTCAGTGCCAAGCCGTTAGCCTCCTGGCTCTCAGGTTTCGGGAGTGTGTGGCGTTCAGGTGTAAAACTCAGTGGGGAACAAGGTGATGCGATTCTCACCTGAAATGAGACGATTAGTGAATCTGAACGGAGATAATGGACATGTCGCTTTCACCAGGACATCAACACCGTGTGTGTGTGTGTGTGTGTGTGTGTGTGTGTATGTGAGAGAGAGAGAGAGAGAGAGAGGGAGAGAGGGAGAGAAAACATGCTATCACATTCATAAGGACATCAACACATTTTTGGGAACGCTATCACGTTCCCAAAAACACTGATGCTGTGTGTATGTGTGTGTGAGAAAGAGAGTGAGAGCAAGACAAGATCACATTCATAAAGACATCATTGATATTTCTTGGTGTGCGTGTGTGTGTGTGTGTGTGTGTGTGTGTGTGTGTGTGTGTGTGTGTGTGTGAGAGAGAGAGAAAGATAACATCACATTCATAAACACACCAGTGCATTTTCTGCAAGTGTGTGTCTATGTGAGAGAGAACATGCTATCACATTCATAAGGACATCAACACTGTGTGTGCGTGTGTGTGTGTGTGTGTTTGTGTGTGTGTGTGTGTGTCTTTGATTGTGTGCGCTCGGCAACAGCTTGCAGTTCAGTTCAGTTCACAAAAGGAAAGCCAAAAAAGGAAAAAAAATCCTGCAACGTGAGCGAACAATAGCAGAATTCATCTTGTTTCCAATAAGAACCAAATGTGCCTCAGAGTGACTCACATACTGACTAACACTGAACCTGCTAAAAGACCGATGCTTTTATTGGCTTACATACGCTTTGCACATGGAGGGGAATACTACTAAATACAGTAGCAGCCATTGCAGAAGGCCCATCTGTTTACTTCATGTATTTAACCCTGAATCTGTCCTGCATTACAATCACAAATCTGCTGCCAGCCAGCTGTGTCTCCATCATGGAGGAACACTGCAGAAATGTCTGAACAGCTAGAGGCAGAGAGCAGCTGAGTCAGCTTGTTGTGGTGTGGCTGTAGATCCATTCAGTAGCGTTCTCAGTAAAAGTGAATAGTGTGATAAGGTGGATTTGTTTCCAAATTTAGGTTACTACTGCCTTGTCTTGCCCTTGTCTTAGGGCGACCACATTTTCAAACCCCCAAACCTTAAGTGTCCCGCACGTTCATGCACATGCACATGTACCCTGTATGTGCTTATGCCGCACCATGTGTGTTTTCATCAGGATGGGGGACAATTATTTCAGCTCTTAGCACACCTAGTGATGCACCTTTCAACACCATGGACAGAGCCTCAGCAAACCAAAAATGATGTTTTGTCTCCAGAAATCCACCAAAACATTCAGATCCGTGGTGCATTGTTTATGTTTTTTGATTGGGTTAGGTAATAATGAGCGGGACAGAACATGATAAACGTCTATGTAAGCGCTGAAAACAAGTATAATACTATTATTATTATTTTAATTGTGGTGAAAACCGGGACAATTTGGTAGTGAATGTTGAAAACCGGGACATTTTAGTGTTTTACAGATATTTGTCGGGACTCGGGGCACCCATCTTGAAACCGGGACAATCCTGGACAAACCGGGACGTCTGGTCACCGTACCTTGTCTCTACTCGTCTCTATTTTGGACAACAACTAAACAGTTGTTGTCCAAAACTTGTTCAAAAATTGTAGCTTGAGAATAGTCAGCTCAGTTCAAGGTGCATTAAGTAGCCTATGTTTTTTTACTGTCCCAGAGCACAGAAAGACTATATCAGTGGAGGTAGAGTTTTTGATCAATACAAATGACTCAACGATTACTTGGCCAGGTGCTGAAATTTCTGGCTTTCAAAACTCACTTTCTGGCCTGTACTCTGAAGACACTCCCAATAGGAATGATGATGACGCGGCGTAAAGGCCACGCCTACAAAGCGCAGTACAAGTGCAAGACGCCATTCAATTTCTATGGGCAAAACAATAAATCAACATTTTCTGTGGTTGCTTTTTCTGTGTTCTAATAATTTATGTGAAATGTGTATGGTGTAAATAATTTGTCGTCTCAAAATGCTAGCATGAGTCCTCTCTTGAACAGAAGTTTGCACGGAAGTTTGCTAGCTTGTTAGCATTTTGTGACTTCCAGAATTTTTTTTTTTAGTGATGATGCAGTTCTTTGATAAATTGAGCATAGCGTTAGTTCAGACAGGCCACAAAGTCCAGCTCAGCTCACAAACCCAGCCTACATCAGCTGATAGCAGCTGATCTAAAAGCCAGCCCACATCAGCTGATGGCTCAGCTGATTCCCTTCTATGCATGCAATTGGCAAATCTCATACAGAGCGCCTTATTTAAAGCCGCTTCAGTCTGCCTACCCTTGCTGCTTCCTCTGCAAGCCGCTGCTGTTGACCCAAGTCGATGCAAATTCTGCTCGGTAAAGCTTATGCTACTGCTGCTGTTACTGGTTATGCTGCTGCTCCTACCTGCTACCTGCTGATTTCTCGGGCTCAAGATCGCTTTTGTCGGATGAAGAATCTCCGGAGGCAGCATCATCGGCCTCCAAACCCGCTGTCGGAGCTCCCGTCTCGCAAATACAGCCTGCTAATACCGCTTCAAGAAGGCATTGTCAAGGAACGATTGCCGTTTGCGCGACTCATCCCGACAACGCCGCGACTCCCGCAAAGGAGCGAGAGTCCGAACTCGGATTACTCTGAGCCGACGGCCGGTCATAATATCCAGCTCTCACTCGGTCATGAATGTCACGCTTCAAGCCTGAAACGGTCTTTTCCTGCCAGCGTCAACGGGCCATTGGACTCCGGCACGGACCAGGGCATTCCCACGGAATTTCATCGCAAGCAATGACGTTACATCGCCGATAAGGATGCCGGGAGATGTAGTTTCCATTGCTCCACTTCACCTAAGCTGAGTATTTGCATTGAATATTTGCTCTTATCATGGTGCAAGCATGCATCATTATGGCTGGCTGGCTGGTTGCTGTGTATTAAGCATTATGCTGACATGCTGCTGGTTAGCTGGGCTTGTAAGCTTGTAACTACATTGGTTGTTGCTTACATGGGTTAGGAATAAATAAATGCAGCTCATTTTAGTGAGAAGCAATTTTGTTTTGGGGGATTTATTGCGGTCTCAAGAATCTCTCGGCTATATTCGACCGGAATCTTGATATTGTCTCAGCTCCTGAGTATTTACATTCAATAGATTTCCTCAAACTAGCAATCTGCGTAGAATCGATTGGCTCTTCACTGCTATATCATTTTAGTCTAATTGACTTTCCTACTTAAGTTGCACAGCTAGCTCCTCCTGCTGGCACTTCCATGTAAGCACATGGAGGGCCAGGGAGGTTTGGCTGGTATGGTCGTTTGGGGGTCTTTGCTGCTGCTCTCCCTGCCTTAGGCTTTCCATGTAAGCACATGGAATTCCATGTAAGCACATGGAAGGGCAGGGAGCTCACAGAACAGAGCCATACCACCAAATATAACTACTGCAAATGGCAATAAAAGTTTTCTTTTGACTAAAGTGGTCCTGACTGAAATTGAGCATTGCGTTAGTTCGGGCAGGCCACGAAGTCAAGCTCAGCTCACAAACCCAGCCCACATCAGCTGATGGCTCAGCTGATTCCCTTCTATGCATGCAATTGGCAAATCTCATACAGGGCACCTTATTTAAAGCCGCTTCAGTCTGCCACAGAAAATGTAGATTTTTTGTTTTGCCCATAGAAATATATTGCGGGGCAGATCAATTGTACCAAACTTTGTGGGCGTGGCCTGTTTGAAACGCCACACCATTCTTATCAATCAATTTTAATATTTATGTAGCCTAAATTAAAGACCACTGTACGCTGCATCAGGGATCTGTTCAAGTTGTTGCAATTCCTACTGATTGCCAATAGAGGTCAATAAAAGTCCTAGATTACTTAATGCCATTTTAACCTGAAACTGTTGGTTTTTGCCTTTGTTAGCTAGCTAAATAGACAGCAAGTTAAATTAGCAAAGCAACCAATGTTAATGTTAACATGCAATTAGCCACTACAAGCCTCTGCTACATTACCTTGTCAGCGAATCAGATGTAGAACTTAACAACAGAAGAGTCAGCTCAGTTAACCTGAACAAACTCTTAGCTAGCTAACTAGCCAGCAAACACACTTATGTTAATGTGAACATGCTAACGCTAGCTGCTACTAGATATGTTAGCTAGTGTGCTAATCAGACGTCTTAACAACAAGACAGTGATGGTTAGCTGACCAGACACTATGGTTAGCTAGCTACCAAGCTGACATTACCTAAACACAATCAGATGGATCAGTGATGAAATGATCAGTTCAGTCAGAAACAGACTAATGTCAGGCAACCTGAACAAATCAAGTTAGTTAAAGGAACTGGTCTATGTCGGCACCACTACTGGTCACATGGGAGCCGCCCAGTACAACCAGTCTGCTACTGTCTGCCACTGTGCAGCTCTATCACAACTCATGGGGCTTTATCCAGGCAAAGAGGGTTAGCTGAAGAGTTAGGGGCCCCAGTCCCTGTGTAGCTCAATGGGAAGAGCAAGGCACGAACACTGCCAGGGTTAGGGGTTCAATTCCCACATGCTGACCTGTTATAGAACCTGTTGTACTTGACCACCATCCTCTCATTATAGGCAACTTTGCACTTTGGCAGTAAGAGGTAACGATAAAGTTTGAAAGACTTCACTACCCAGAAACCCTGTGGGGTGAGGTCAGTAATGAACTAAATACCTTCCAGCTTCACTCACTGCTGTTTAGGAGACACTTTTGTATAATTTCCCTCTTCAGGTTGGATCGGTCTCTTCCTGTGTGGAGAAGATTTCCCACCAGAGAGCAAACTGACAGCAGAATTTAATTTGGACAAACAGGGAGAATCTACAGCGGCTCAGTCAGTGGAGATGAGACGCGACGCTCTGCTGCCGCATCACTTCCTGGTTTAGACTCAGAAGACAGCTGGAGTTTTACATGAAAATCTTGCCTAGTGCAGCTTCAGATGTAAAGCATGGGACCAGTGAATGATAGAATGCTTGGTTTCTAATACAGTGCGGTCTGTGTAGTTTAGGTTGAAAGAGGATCATTGACTGATACTGAGTGCTACTACAGATGGCACAGCCTATGGCACTGCACATTATCCATACATTCATTTATTGAATATTCCTCTCTGTCTCTCACACACACACACACACACACACACACACACACAGACAACTAATTACCCTCTCACAGTAGGTCACGGCCCCTTCATGTGGGAAAATGTCAGCTACAACACGCATGGAAAGAGTTCAAACAGCCCTGACTCTTCTTCTGCTGCTTCATTATTTAGGCTGCAACTCCGGGGTTTCCAGTCCTGTACAATTTCAATTCTGTTGCATGAGGTTCCCAAATGTTTAAATGTCAAGGCTTTCAATTTTGTCTGAGCGACCCCGTCTGAGACAATTATCGTTGTTGGATACGGTTTGGTACAAAAATTTTTATGTTTTAGGGGGGAAGATAACATTGAGGACAACAGTCACTCTCACTTTCCTGTCTTCAAATGAAACAATAGTGAAATTGTGCTGTTTCTTTTTGCGCTGAAGGACCTCCTGGACGCCTCTAAAGGACCCCTGCAGGTCCACGGACCCCGCTTTGGGAAACACTGCTCTATAAGCTACTGATGCCAATCAAAGTGTGCTGGGGAATATGAATGTGGTGATACCATTACTAACACCTGATTTAAAGTCATAATCCAAAAACTTTTTCATATAAATAAATGTTTATCACGGATTGATTCCATCCTACTATAAAATGAGGAAAACTCTGTCCGTCTGTCTGTCTGTCTCAATCCATTTTGCTCCTCAATGGGTTGGCCAATCAATCTGAAACTGCACATGGGCATTGAGCATTGGCATAGGCAGCGACTGACGAAGCTGATTTTTCCATTTTCCAAAATTTAAGCTGTTTATTAGCATTTTTGGCAAGTCTGTGCGGAGTTGTGGCGCGCGCATCCCCGGGTATGGACTAATACAATAGTGATTCGACTGTTGAGTTCTTGTGCGCTCTTGTGTCCTCCACGGCACGTTCTACGTAATATCTAACTGCTGAAGTACGATTCCAAAACAAAAGAACGACAGGACGAAGGACGGATGGATCGAGATCTCGGAACTTTACTGACCTGAGGAAGCCTTGGATGGTGACAGACAAGAACGAATGGAAAGACCCAAGATTCATTGAGAGAACGACGCATCAGGTCTGAGCAGCGCTGTCGTCTACAGCAGTGATTCTCAACCTTTTTCATATCAAGGATCCTACTTTAGTCCACATTAGAGCCACGGACCCCCCATTTGATGAGATTTTGCCTCTCTGACCCAAATCTGAGAATATTTTTATTGTTAGATATGATTTTGTTCAGGACTCCATGACTATCTGTATTGTAGGTAGAGAGATAACAGTGAAACTATGATCAAAACAGTCATTCTTCTACATTCTCTAACTGTGTTAACTTCTAGTAAATGAAATAACGGTGATGTTTAATAATTCATCAATTTGCGGGGGACCCCCTGGAACCCCCTCAAAGACCCCACATTGAGAACCACACAGTACAGAGCCGGCTGGGAAAATGAACAGCTGGGTCTTAATTAATCACACAGTCCATCTCAAACTGTAAGGAAGCGTCTCTGTTCACTTTCATGAGAAGAACGTTCTCTCAAAGACGACTAGGGAAGAACTTTCTCCGCAAGGACACAAGTGTCGACTTGGCGTTCTTGGATTTGATAATCAGCTCTGGTGTTTGGCAGGTCTTTCACACAGGAAGTGATGTGTTTACATGTCACGTTTCAACAGAAGAAGAAGAACTGGGTAGTTAGCATGAGCAGCGATAGCCACCATGACTGAACAAAGAGAAGAGAAACTCAAACTGCAGCAACAGAAAATCCAAGGAAGAAGAACCAGATGAATATCAGATGGGCGACGCTGATGTTCTCTGTGTTGGCTAGGAGACCCAAGATGAAAAACACTCCAAGATGAGAAGGGAGGATGAGGAGCGATGAAGATGTGGCTCTTCTCCTTTTGGACTGCTCGGTTTCTCTATCGTTTGTTTGGTCAGTGTTGACATTTAGTGCAAAACACCAAAGCACCAGAGGAGTTGCCAAAACCAAGAAAAACAAGAGTCTTGTGGATTATCACTTTAACTTTCCCCCAGTATTATGTCAAAACCCAGTGTTTCTTAAGCTGCGGGTTGGGATCCAGGAATGAGTCACAGACGTGTTTCTGGTGGGTCTCAGTTAAAGTTGTGGGACGTTTTACACTGGAAACACAACAGGGCTTTTAAATTTGAAAACTTTATAGAAACCCTTCACTGTGTACTGTATGTCACTATTTTACCAGCCAAATTGTTTGTTTTTTTTAACCAGAATAGGATTACACAGGATGATTGGTTACTGCTTCTCTCTCAATTTTGTCTCCTGGGCTGAAAGCTGAAAAAGACATTTCACATCACATCCTGTGTGTCAATAATGGCCAATGATTTCCATGTAATCCTGATAGCTCAATCAGATGTTTATTTGTTAAAAGCTATAGGGGCAAGAAAACAGCATTTCTGCCTACAGGCCACGGTGGTGAGTAAATTCCAAAATCACCAGATATTTCCATGATTTTTGAAGCCAACTAAAGTTTTAGAATATGGCTCTAAATGTAGAGTAGAGAACAGACACAGACAACATTTAGCAGCATTTGGCTGGTATTAATACCACCAAACTTCAAAACCCGCTTATATCGACTAAACCATGGGGAGACTGATGACTGACAAGATATAATGATCTGGTCTGTGTGATGAATCATTAGTTGCAGATCACCAATCTGTCAGTTGAGGAAACTTTTTGGTCCTTTTGTGTGATTCATTCATTCTTCTATGGCTTCCAAATACAATTCTGTCAAGTTTTGCTTAGTCTTTACTCTCCATTATAATGATAAAAAAACAACAAGATTAAATATGGACTCATTCAGGCTGAGCTGAGGGAGTGTCACCAAACCCAATTAACACCCATGAGTTTTAGAAAAATCGTATTCTTTCAGAAGTTATCAGTTCTAAAGACATGACTCAAAGAAAGAAATATGAAAAGGACGGCAGGATGGAATTAATAATAAATAAATACATACATAAATAAACAAATAAACAAATAAATAAATGAATAAATAAATAAATAAATAAATAAATAAATAAATAAATAGTAAAATAAATTAATTTAAATCAAATATGGCGGTGGGGTTTGGGCAGTAAGCAGCCTGTTTTCTTGTCCAGCACGGCTGAACAG
Source organism: Centroberyx affinis (assembly GCF_046629955.1). Classification (NCBI taxonomy): domain Eukaryota; kingdom Metazoa; phylum Chordata; class Actinopteri; order Beryciformes; family Berycidae; genus Centroberyx; species Centroberyx affinis. The sequence goes on along the minus strand of NW_027282458.1, from coordinate 6,226 downwards.
TTTGTCACTGAAGTTTTACTTTTTTCCCTTTGGCTTTGAACTTTGAACAGTTAATGAACCAGTGGAAAACGGGGTGACTGGTAATATTTAACATCAGCTCGAGTAGTTTTGGTTTCGGGGTCTGTTTACCTTCTGGTCCACGATGGAGCAGGCCACCTCCCGGACCTGACCGAGGCTCAGCTCCCCGGAGTCCAGCAGCACCGGCTCCCGGCTCAGACCGATCTGGATGTGGAAGGAGACCCCGCCACCTCCTCCCCCTCCCCTCCCCCTCCTCCTCCCCCTCCTCCACCTCCTCCTCCTCCTCCGGTACCGGTGCCGGTGTTGTTGGTCCCCCCTAAGAACGGGAGCGGGCTGGGCGCACGGATCACCGGAGGCGCACTCATATGAACCTCTTCCCCGGTGGTTCCAACCGCCCCAAAATAATCAGAAATATGACAGCAAATAAACAAAAACAGGTGATTAAATGGAGGAATAACGGCGGACCGGGACCCGACAAGTCCAGGCGGAGCAGAGGAATACTGTACCGGTGGTTTTAACCGTGGAGGGGTCGGACGCTCGGACGCGCGGAACCACAAACTCCAAGCGTCAAAAAGCGCATGAATAACATTTAAAGAAAAAGGAAAAGAAAAAACGACGCAAATGACGACGGATTAACTGAAAAACAACTAAGTGCAATGCTGTGTAGCTGTGGAAAATAAATCGAGGAAAATGTGAGTTAGAAGAAGCAGAACTACAGAACTAGAGCAGAGAGAAGCGTGGAAACCGGTGATGCGGGTGACAGAGGCATGGACGTCAACTGGATGGAGAGGAGGAGGAGGGGAGGAGGATGGGGGGGGGAGGGGTGGATGGAGAGATGGAGAGATGGACAGTGGTTGTGACAAGCTTGATTTTATATACAACCTTAACTCTATAAACTGAGAAAATGGAGTTTCTTCCACATGCAAAAACACTGAAAATCATTTTGTTTGTTAATAAATGACAGAATAAATAATGTGTCAGTGGAAAATGAACTGCAGAGCTGAAAAAGAGGGATTTTCTTTCAAGTTTGAATTGTGCTGAATTGGGAATGAACTGAAATTTAAATTTAAATAGAGGATGAAAAACAGAGACGGAGGGCTGAGTGGATGGCTGGACAAGTGGAAGGATGAATGGACGGAGGGATAAGTGGATGCATGGAGGGATGAACGGATGATGTTAGATAAATGGAAGGATGGAGGGATAAAGGGCTAAGTGGATGGAGGGGTGATGGATAATGCTGGTGGGGAAACGATCTGCTTACATTTCCTTTACAACCTGCTGAGCAGCGAGTGTGTCTAATCGTTTACTGTGGGTTCAATTCATAAATAAAATATATTCTACATGATCAGACTGTGGGTTCATAGATAGATACTTTATTATTGTACTCCAATAATAAAAATGATTTCCATAGTCCTCCTGTTTGCCTGAAACTGGTTTAGTAAACAGATGAGTGGAAACCAGATTCTGGAGCTGAATCAGGATCATTTCATTTGAAAAGTCCAAATACAGGAGAGGCAGAAGAAGAAAGGCAGCGCTAAGGAAGGAAACCAGCTTCTGCACACTTTATCAAAGCAAAAAATAAACAAATAAATAAATAAAATGTAATTAAGGTTTTTTAAGTTTTCGGTCCTACATGAGCTTCATCAGGACAAACAGCACAAAGTCCAAACCATGACAACTAACTGGTTTACACTACAGTCAGTCTGGACTCCTGACTGAATGTTCTGTGTTCCTCAGTCTGATCTACAGGCTTCTGCTTAAATGCTTGAAATTAGTTTCTTAGTCAAATATAAATAGTGAAGTTGATCCTATGTATGAGTTTCTTTCCAAAGCCTTTGCCTTTTCATCAAGGCAAATAATCTAAAATATAAGATCGTTTGGATTTAACACTTTTTTGGTCACTGCATTATTCAGTTTGTGTTATTTCATAGTTTTGAGTCTTTACTGTTATTATAAAATGTGGACAATAGTAAAAATAAAAAATATGGTGTGTCCAAACTTTTGACTGGTAGTGTATATCTATATAGATATAGGTAGATATAGATATAGATATAGATAGATATATGGACATGAAACACATGCGTCTTGTTTACATTCAGGTGAAGCTGTGAGAGATTGTGTGGAATCTGCAAACACAGTTTAACTTCACATGAACCGGTTCATGTGAAGTTAAACTGCGTGTGAGCTGTGTGTACATTTACCACATGTACACACTGACCAGTACATGTAACACATGTACAACACTGTCTGTAAAAACACAAACTGACCTGCACATGTGTACACGCACCGTGTCGGGTAATGTGCAAATTGGCCGGTACATTTTTCCACATAAACCATAACACATATACAGTATGTGTGAGTAGCGTGCCAAGGGACAATGCAATGCTATATAGTCTATTGTAAATATAGACATTCAACACTCTTTGATACAGCTGTTGGTTCCAAGTGTGTGTGTGTGTGTGTGTGTGTGTGTGTGTGTGTGTGTGTAAGCATCCCCATACTGCAGACTAAATCCATCGCCTCTCCCCGGTTTTAGTTAGAGTTTGGCATGAATCACAGACACACACACACACACACACACACACACACACCTGTTGCATCCGAGAACAGATTCCTCAGAGTGCTGCGGCTCTGTCGGCACGACAAAGTGGAGTGTGTTGGTTGCTAGGAGACACACACACACACACACACACATACACACACACGTATAAAAAGACACAAAGACAGCACTGCCAGGACTCCCACGCCTCGACCTTGCTTCCATTTACTTCCATTTATTACCAGGACTGATGCCAGAATAGTGGCACATGGTGTGTGTGTCTGTCTGTGTGTGTGTGTGTGTGTGTGTGTGTGTGTGTGTGTGTGTACCTGGTGGGGTCAGCAGGTCACGGTATAGATCCTGGTGAGAAACAGAACGGAGTATCTAGTGCCTGCAGCAGCTGATAATGTAATAACTGCCAGTTGAAGGTAGACAGGAACCAGATTCTGTCAATATATATAAACCTGAGTCACTTTTTTCACCTATTTACAATTATTGGTAAACTTATTATTTTCTTCATTCCTTCGGCATAAATTTCCTCCGACCGGATTTCGGTGTTCCACTTGTTCAAACGGAAAGGTTTAATAAACAAAAAGAAAGAGATTCCTTTAAAGGTTAAACGTGTAATATTTCTGCTTTACTGCAGTATAACATGACTAGTAAATAGCAGGTTCCTGAATGGTAGAGAGTGAAAAAAAGTGAACAGATTCCTGCATTCAGAAACACAGCAGCGGGCGGAGGCCTCCTGCCACACCAAGGTCCCTTAAAAAATCTGGCAATTTGTTTGTGCTTTGCTTATCGGCAAAAAACACACATCAGAAAATATAATCTGAGACTTTATTACTAATCTGTAGGGTGCTCTGGTAAATTCGGCATGTTTATAATCCTCCGAACAGCTTGAATTTTTACAGACCGACCCATTTCTGCGCCGGGGAAATGGAGTTACTTCACACAAAATAGCAACTCCTTACCTTCAATATGTTCCAAAAGTCCACAGACAGTAGGAATCGTAGTGATGTCAGGATCCTGATCACAGCAAGCGTCCATCGAACAAAAACATGGTCTAACTGGGTAAAACATGACAGAAGGTTGATTGTTGTTGATGTGAAACAGTCCAACCTGCTGATGATGGTGTCGCTCTATGGAGGGCAGAGTGTTGTTGTCAGCACTGGAACCAGAAATTACACAGAGACCCTTTAAAAACAATTCAGCAGCATGACTATTTTTTTTTATATATTGTCAGAATCTGCTTTGTCGGCGTTCCTTTATGTGCTATGAGTGATTTTTTTTGGGTTTTATCACGGAGGAAGAGACACGACCCGAGATACTACCAGAGTCACACAGAGCTTTAAAGCTGCCACTCACTGGTTGTGTGCAGAAACCTGTGTGTCGAGGTGTGACGAACACAAGATTCATTATCAGCCCCGAGGTGTTTTACATGAAGACAACAAGAAAACAACTGTCATTCAACCACAGCTCAACTGTCTTTATTTATAGGACAGAGACTGCTGAGCTGCGTTCACAAGACAAACTAATTGTGAAGCAGGTTTACGCACGTTCAACTTAAAGTTAATTTGCAATTCATATGTTACAGGTGTGAAAGACACAGCTACGCTACTTTAAAGGTTCTTTATTATAGGAATCCCTCTGTTTCTGTACATATGATCAAATATGTTCAATGAAGATACTGTTAAATTTTAAGTTTAATTTTGAAGTACTCAAAGATGCTTTACATAGTAAAGGAAATACACAAAACATACATGAATGACAATATCAATGAATAAGACAGTGAATAAAACCTTTTAAACATTATTAAATTATGGCAAATATCAATCGAGCGAGAGAGGGCAAGAAAAGTATTTATTAATATATGTATACACATGAGATGTTTAATGAAGACATGGTCAAAATTTGGTTTTGTTTGATTGGTTAAATTTAAAGTTTTTTGCATTTTAAAACTCCATACTTTTTCCCCAGTCAGTTTCAGTCGCATCACAGCTGGACTCGCTCCTGATTGGCTCCCTCACTTAAGAATGACTGAAATCCCTCCAATCAGAGTCCAGTTTGCAGCATTTGAACTGAAAGCCTCCACTCAGCAGGTTTACCTCATTTGAATTAGAGGAGCCGCTGCTGTCGGCCAATCAGGAGCCAGTGTTGTGACAACTCAGTCTTCACATTCATTCAGTTTAACTCATTCAATTCAACTTTGAACTATCAAAGTGAATCATGATCATTCTGATCCTGAGACAGAGGAGATTTGGAAAATAAAATCATGAAAACTGAGTAATATGGAACCTTTAAATGAACAGAACCTCTTTATTCAGGCTGAGATATGTTTAATAAATCAGGTATTAGCACAGTTTGAAAGATAATCTCATAAAATCACGTTAAGGACGAATCCAAGCCTGTTTTTATAAATGAGGTACGTATCCCAGACCAGACTGGAGGTAAATGTTTGTTCCAGTACAGAGAAGAAAGGAGTCCGTTTATATTGTCTGTCAGCCTGAAGGAGAGGACACAGCGTCCAGCAGGGTGTGTGTGTGTGTGTGTGTGTGTGTGTGTGTGTGAGAGTGTGTGTGTGTGTGTGTGTGAGTGTGTGTCCTGATAATATTCATGCTGTCTCTCTTTCAGACAGGTGAATAGAAATTGTACAAGAGCAGACACAAAGCTTTGTATAAACCTGCAACTACTTCTCCAGGATAGATAGATAGATAGATAGATAGATAGATAGATAGATAGATAGATAGATGTTATATATAGATATGTTTTCCTCTCACCTCCGTTTTAAAAGGTTTCATCCCGGTGATTCATCCTGTCTGACTCTGCCGGGGTTAAAGGTTCAATTCCCACTGGATCTACGCTGCTGAAAATATAATAGTCTTTATTTATAGAGCGTGTACTGAAACAGAGTCACAGTGCTTTACAAGACAAAAAAAAATGTGACTAATAAATTTGAAAGAACATGAACAATAAAAAAAAGGAGTTTGATAAAAAAATAAAAACTGTAATATCAGACATTTTAACCAATCCTGAAGCTAATGTGTGCTATGTGGAGATTTCATTGAGACATAATGATATAAACCAATATCCACACAGCAGCAGCTGTGTTGCTGTTTTCACCTCTTTTCTTCTCTTTACGAGATGGAGGTCGTGCACTGTCGCACACACAAACCTTGCGCGGCCACGGTGGCCTAGCGAGGTTTGGTAATGCGGAAGTAAATGCAATGCCGATCGACTCGGATTTTCATGAAATAATGGATCAAATTTCATTTTTTTCCACTCAGAGTGATCGTCAGCCGTCAGAAGACTTGGATTATACTACACAAGCTTTATGGAGTAATTTTATGGACATTTGTTGCCCTTTTTGAACAGAACGTCCTGCTCCCCATTCACTGCAATTGTTTAGAAGAAAGCTCCTCAAGCAGCAAGCCTGGGGAACTCCAGGTAAGTTGTATGAAAAAAAAACACTCACCCGAGTTTGTACTGGCATGAGAATGAGTAGATAATGACAGAATTAAAATTTTTGGGTGAACTATTCCTTTAAATTGTAAACTTGTTAAACTAGTAAACTTGATAATCTAGTAAATTGTCAAACTAGTAAACTTGTTAAATTAGTAAACTTTTTAAACTATAAACTTGTTAATCTAGTAAACTTGTTAAACTAGTAAA